>NW_015388055.1:147233-156910 GCF_001527695.2 Protobothrops mucrosquamatus | reverse complement strand
TTTTTTTTTTTTTTACATAAGTCTTCTTTGTTACCGGGTTTTGCTAAAAGAAGAACAAAACGAGAATGGATTCAAGGAGCAGAGAAAAAAAAACTGATTCAAAAGGTTCATAAAAAGATCTGTTTCTTAAAAAAAAAAACCCAATTTCCTTGGTTTTGGAATGAAAAGAGTTTCTTGACTCTGAATACATCACAGCTGTGGAAATAATAATATGGTACCTGGTTAGTATTTTTGTTCTGAGCAGAATTTGTCACTCGGTTTCATCCAGGTTACCCTTGCAGAATTGGACGTCTCTGCTTAAACCAAGGTCTTCAAACCCTTTACAACACTTGGGTACCTGAGATTGTACCCCCCCACCCCCCCATCCCAGACTATGTTGAGGAGGAAAGCTAAGTCAAAACCAGAAGCTCCCACATAGAAAGACCCAGAGCCTCTAAAGCAGGAGTCTTCAAACTTGGCCCTTTTATGACTTGTGGACTTCAGCTCCCAGAATTCCTCAGCCAGGCACGCGTGCCTGGCTGAGGAATTCTGGGAGCTGAAGTCCACAAGTCATAAAAGGGCCAAGTTTGAAGACCCCTGCTCTAAAGTCTCAACTGAGGCTGGGGACAAGATGATCTGCTTTTCCACCACGCATCTTCTCTCCCAAAAGTGAGCTGGGGAGCAGCAGTTCTTTATGAGGAGACATCTCACTACCTTTAATTGTTATTGGAATAGTTGCTTTTCCCTCCCTCCAGAATTAGAACTTACACAAGAGTTGCTTAAAAGTTTGATTTGCAAACGTAGCGTCTGGTTGATATCCGTACGGTGATGTGATTCCCAGCTCAGGAACACCTCTGCTACCCCAGAATTATGGCCATGTATAGGATGTGGGAGGAGGTTCCCCCGTGACTTCTCCAGAACTTTTATTTTGGGGTACTCATGGGAATGTTGATCTCCTAGAAAACTTACATTGGGTGTTGCGTGAGATCGATGTATTCCCTTCCGGGGAAGTTTCTCTACAATCTCAGTCAACCTGGTCATGGAGCATCTATGGATGAGAATGGATGGTCCACTAGCAGGTATGGTTGAATTCCGCAGATTGCTGATCTTTGAAGGCTCCTCAGACGTCCTCTCCAGGTGTCCTAGAAGGTCTACCTGTGTCTTGTGTGGGGAAATAAAGGGAAACACCACTGGCATGCCAGAATGCTTTGGAATGATGGTCTGGGGAGGACAGATCCTCTGCAGACGATTAGAAGTAGAGAAACGTAGAACGTGGATGGCTGAACAAGACCTAGCGTTCCATCGAGTCTGCTCTTTGAGCGTGTTTTTCGTTTTCTTTTAAAAAAAAATTATTTATGCATTTATTTACTGATGTATTATTTATTTATTATTGTTGATTATTATTTTTATACTTTTATCTGTTTTATTTATTTATTTATTTATTTGTCGGATGACGGACAACATGTTTATCCCAAACTCACTATCTCCTCTGGAAGTTGGTTCCGCGCTTCCGCTACTCTTCCTGTGAAGTCGTGCTTTCTGACATGACTTTTGAAGGTCTCTCCTGTCGGTTTGAGGTTATATCCCCATCTTCTTGATTTTTACTTAATGGTTGGTGGGGGTGTCTTCATGCTGCAGCAGTTGGCGTCTATGGATGAGCTCTTAAAAACTCATATATATATTTTTAAATATATTTTATTGATTTTTTTTAACATAATCACCATAATATTTGGTAAACAGCTTGTTGTCTGGGTTTATATTAAACAATCACTAACAATTAGTTTCTATAACCTATAATCCACATAGAAGTTTGCTTGATTTTTCTCTTCTTCCAATAATATTCTCTTTGCCAACCTTGAATTAATACAATTCTTATTATTTTGATAAGTAACAATTAAGTATAAAGATTTTTCCAACATTTTTACAAATAATAATCACATCCATATAATGCTTCTTTTCTATCTATACATCTTGGTTGCCTCGTCATAGATCCTGTTTACTATTCTTATTTACATTTGTTTTCCCCACAATGTTCAAAACATTCTTACTCGTTAAGATTTTCTCAAAGTTGATTACATTTAAATATTGAAGTCTATTTTCTTCGTACAAGCCATCCCAACACTTTTACATTTCTCGTGTCTTAAAAAGTAAGAAAAACAAAAAAGGAGAAGAAAAGAAAGGAAGAAGAAAGAATAAGAAAATAGTATACTACTTAAAATACATATCCCTCTTAAACTAATATACATTTATTTCCAATTTTTTTCTGTTCTTTTAAAAACTCATACATTTTTTGGGGGTTCTGGACTTTTTCCCTTGGCAAATGATTCACAAACAAAGCTTTGGTCAAATTATTTGCAAATGGGAATGAGATTCTAGTTTGTTCTTACCTTCAGCAGATAATAATGGTATCTTGATGTGGGTGAAGATAGGAAGAGAGTTCGTGTGTGTCGGTAAACAATGTGTGTTTTATGGAAATGAATTACACAATTATATAACCTGCAATCATTTCTGTGGATTACTTAGATTAGTTTACAATGTACTCATTGGCTATGTGCTCCTTAGTCGTAGTTCTGAGAGAGATGATGGCCCCAAATTAAAACAATTTCTATGTATTATTGGCCTATCTGATCCATGATGGACGTACCAAGTGTCTTTTGTCATTACTTTTCTTCTTTTTCTTTTTTCTGATAATTCAACTTATCCTTGCTTTTAATTTAATTTTTCAAGTAGCATAAAATATGATTGGGAGATTGCTCAGTCAGGGATTTGTTAGGCTTCCTGGAAATCTTGAAGTGAAAAGGAAAAAAAATATGACATTACCGATAGCAGCTACGTGCGTTCCTGATTTGATTATAGCAGAAGGGAACTGGGTCCACTAATGCTTTGGCTTGCTTAAAGAAAGCAAGAAAATAGATTTAGATTAAAATGCATTTAGATTTAGCATATATGCAAGGTATGCAAATGGATATGATAGGATAGTAGCTTACATAATGCTCTTCTTTGGCTAACTTTTGTGTTACGCAGTTTTAAAAAGAGAAGAAATGCAACTTAATGGAAGTCGGGCACATTTAAAGGCAGCAAATCAAAATAGGCCAGGCACCTAAAAAGTTCAGTTTCTTCTACCTTGTATTGCTCAGGGCTTACATTTGACAAAAACCAAAGATGTAACCGACACCAACAAAGTTTTTTGTATGTAAAAGTGCTTCATTTTTTTTTTAAAGGGAATGGATCTTTTCAATAGCAAGTTGTGATGTGATCTGGATTATCTTCCTTTACCTTGATACAGGTGGTCCTTGACTTATGTCCATTTATTTAGTGACCGTTCAAAGTTACGACAGCACTGGAAAAAAAATGACTTACAACAGGTCCTCGCGTTTATGACCGTTGCCGCGTCTCTACACTCGCATGATCAAAATTTGGACACTTGGCAACTAGAATGTGTTTGTGACGGTTGCAGTGCCCCACAAGCGAAGTTAATGGGGGAAGCCAGATTCGTATAACGACCGTGTGATTCGCTTAATGGCCACAGCACAAGATGTCGTAAAATTGGGTGCTGCTCACTTGACAATCAGTTGGGTCTCAATAAAAGTCATGAGTCAAGAACTATCTTGTATTTGTCAATAAGATTTTTATGTCACTTTGACACTTTTACAAGCCCGTGTCTGGCAAAATAAGGAAAGAGAGATGTTAAAACGAAGCATGACAAAGAATAAAAATTGATATTTTAAAATCTGCCTCAAACTACTTTAAAAAGAGATCCCTCTGTTCCTTTTTATAATGGAAAGAGGTAAGAGGATGTGATAAGGGAGAAGGTGTGTTTTATATCACCTTAAGCATGGAGTCTCTGAAAGAGCCTCTCCATGCAAATATATTATTCTCAGATCAAATAATGTGGATTTTAAAATTGCATCAGAAGACCCTTAAAGTAGGTCTGTCAGTCCCGGCTGTGGTGAATGAAATTGGATTGCTGCAACAAGTTTGCTAGAACACAGAAGGAAAACAATTGATTTTTGTCTTTTTAATATTAATTAATATGATGATTGTACGTTGCCTGCGGTTATTTGAGCTGTGAAACACGCAGGCACAAACACACATACAGACATACAGACCCACACACACACATGCATGTATGCTTCAGGATCCTATGTATCGTAAAATAAATGAATAAAATAAAATAAAATAAATGAAACGAGGAAAAAGCTGTTTAAAATATGCAGCCTAAAAAGAAACAACTCTGAAATTGGGATACTGAGAGATCATCAGTCCGGTTTTAGTTTTAGCTGAATAGAGTGCAATATTATGGATAAATAGAAAAACTAAAGTCATTTGGTATTTTTGGCAATATGGATGAAATATCCTTCCGTGGGCCAATCCCCTCTCTCTGTTGTCCACCTCAACTCTTGACTTGTACATATATTTTCACCACTTTGGAATTTTTAGCAAGGGCGAATGTTTTGTCCTGAAAAAAACAACAGATTGCTTCGGTCCCACCTTAGGAGGAAGTGCATGAAGCAAGTTTTTCTCTTAATTAATTTGTGGTGTTTCTTTCAGCTCTGAAACTGATGAGTGGTTTAGACCAGCCTTTTTAAAAAAAAATGCTCCTGGTTTGGATAATTTGAGTGCAATAATTTTGCAGGATTTTCTGGAGCAAGAATTTTGTGGGACCAAATAATCCACAGCTGACACAAGAAGCGTTAAAACTTGTTCGATGGAAACCTTTTTTGGACTTGGGTCAAACCCTAAGAGGCTTTGGATACCATTTCACTAGAACATTTCTGGGTGTTGCTGGATGAAATTCTCCCCCCCCCATCTAGCTGACTCCGGTTCTAAGCCCGTAAAAAAGGAGAAGGAGAAACAAAGGAGAAATTTAAGATAAAGCATGTCATCCTTTTAAAAAATGCACTATTGTTGAAACTTTTCATTGTGGTAGCTTTTATTAGGCACCGGGAATATTTCCCTTGTAATTGGGCAAATCTTAATAGTCGCAATTGCATATTTATCAGCGTGAGAGGCTGTTAATAATGTAGCTGTCATGCACAAACACATTTCTGCATGAAATCCATTTAGTCCTTGCATTGTTCGGGCCTGGAATGTCACCGGGACATCAAAGCCCTCCACCCTTCCAGGCTTCAGCCCGGAGGCCAGCAGCGGCGGGGAGAAAGGGCCGGATCAATAAATGTAACATGTTAATGCCAAGCAAATAGAATAAAAGATTTTCTCTTGACAAGAGATGAAAAATCACCTTGTGTCAGCTGGCATGGCGTTGCCATTTCAGCAGAGACACTAGAAAACTTGATCTGACAAGGAAAGAGGAGAGATGATGGCTTTGAGATGCTTTTGTTTCAAACTTCTTCTTCTTCTTCTTCTTCTTTTTTTTTTTGACCTGTCAGGCTTTTGAATTGGTCCTCCCCCCCCTCTTTTCTCTCTCTCTCTCTTTTTTTTTTTTTGTCATGTGAAAATTGTAGTCTGAGGCAGTTTGGAAGCCCTTCCTCTCCTCAAATGGGGGAATTGCTGCTGTTTAATTGATTCACTTAGCATTTGAAACTGTCACGCATTAATAATTGCTAAATCCTGTAGGTGCTCTCTGATGTGTCACTCTTGAATGTGTAGTTATCAGAAAATTAATATCCTTAATGAACCAACACTTCAGACTAGCATTCCGTGAAATTCCCCTTTTGCCCTTTTCATTTCCTGCATGTATTCCAGCCAGTTTTTGGAGGGATCCCTTCCCGGGGGCCGGATTTCTTTCCTTCTGATGCCCAACAATTGCCTCCTTGCTTTGGGTACACAGTGTGCTAAATGACAAATGCAGTAATTATACTGGAGTTAGTAATTAACATAATTATAGTCAATTATGACAAATACAGTACAGAGAGAAATAAATGGGGAGGGGGGAGAAATTAGCAAGCTAATTGATTTATCTTTTTATGTTGTTGCAACTGGCAATTGTAATCCCATTCGTTCCCTGGGAAATTTAGAGTGATGTTTACACCGAGGGCATTTTGTTATGAACTGTTCCTCTGCTCATGTTTATCTACACAGTATTCCTTTCCCTCCCTCTCTCTCTCTTTCTTTCTTTCTTTCTTTCTTTCTTTCTTTCTTTCTTTCTTTCTTTCTTTCTTTCTTTCTTTCTTTCCTTCCTTCCTTCCTTCCTTCCTTCCTTCCTTCCTTCCTTCCTTCCGCAATGTAATCCCATTTGTTCCCTGGGAAATTTAGAGTGATGTTTACACTGAGGACATTTTGTTATAAACTGGTCCTCTGCTCATGTTTATCTACATTATTCCTTTCCCTCTCTTTCTCTCTTTCCTTCCTTCCTTCCTTCCTTCCTTCCTTCCTTCCTTCCTTCCTTCCTTCCTTCCTTCCTTCC
The DNA here is from genome assembly GCF_001527695.2 of Protobothrops mucrosquamatus. Lineage (NCBI taxonomy): Eukaryota > Metazoa > Chordata > Lepidosauria > Squamata > Viperidae > Protobothrops > Protobothrops mucrosquamatus. The sequence goes on along the minus strand of NW_015388055.1, from coordinate 150,564 downwards.
TTCCTTCCTTCCTTCCTTTCTTTCTTTCTTTCTTTCTTTTTTAATGGAATATACCAGGGAGGGAGATATTGGAAACAATCCCATCAGCCTATTTTAAACAGTATTCTTTTTTTCTCCACAGCCCCCCAATAAAATCAATCCATCAAGTCTGGTTTGTAGGATTTTGTTTGATGGGATTTTACTGTGGATCTTGTGTTTGCTGGGGAGAACTGGTGGTGCCTGGATTGTGATATACATACGTACACACACATAAACGTGTGTGTGTGTGTGTGAGAGAGAGAGAGAGAGAGAGATAGACAGAAAGACAGAGAGAGAGAAAATGAGAGAGAGAAAGAAATAAACTGGCATCCATAGTATTTGGTGCTTGGATTTTTTCTTCTTCTCTGCTGTGGGAACGCTAGGGAAGTAAATAAGAAACTGACAAATTCACTTCAGTTTTTCTGACAGGGCTGATCTGAGATTCTTCTTCTTCTTTTTTTTTTCCTTTGCCTCTGTTGCTTGAATTGAAGCTTCTAGGCAAATATTCTAATGGTTGAACATTCCCTGAAATTTCTTTCCCTTTGGCTATATTGCTTCCAACCGAAGAGCGTCTCAGCTTTTGGAAATGATATTTTCAAAGATTCTAAAGGGAAGGATCTCTAATAGCCTGCTTCTCTGAGGCTAGAATGTTCTAGAAAGAGAGCAAGCGTTGGGAAAGCAGATTGAGAAGGCCAGGTGCTTGGACTCGCACACCTATGAATTCAGCCTGGGGACCAGAGTTTTTCGGTTTTCCCTTCCTGACGGTGGGGCCCTGCCACTTGCTTTTCTGTTAGGCAAGCTAGCCGCGAAGCTAGCCAGGGCTTGCCACTATATAAATATCTGCATATTTGGACTGTTTTGGCCTAGGGAGAGAATGCGAATTGCAGAAGCGCTTTCTCAAGGGGTTTGGCTGAAATGGGAGGAAATCGTAACTGGTTCCCAGTTGAAGTACAGCCAAGAACCCCTTCCAGTTGCCAATAATTCAGTTGGGATGATGGAGAATGATGGAGGAGTTGGATAATGATGGAAGGGAGATGGGCAGCATAGAAAATCCATCCATCCATCCATCAATTCATCCATCCATCCATCCATCCTCCATCCATCCATCCATCCATCCATCCATCCATCCATCCATCCATCCATCCATCCATCAACCCATCAACCCATCAACCCATCAACCAATCAAAACCAGAAACTATTTTTCTGTGCAATAGCTGAGGTTAGCTTGATGCTACAGAATAGAGTTTCTCATCCTTGGCAACTTTAAGATGGGGAATTCTAGGAGTTGAACTCCATCTATCTTCCAGTGGCCAAGGTTGGGAAACGCTGCTCTAGGGGTACCCCAAGACTACAAGAAAGTCAAGTCCCTTGATCTGCATGCCACTAGGGTTTGTCAATGAACTTCGGCAGTTGGAAGGGCTTAAAAAAAATCTTGTTAAAATTAGCCAGCTGTATACTATGGAGGCTGGGCACAGCTGCTCTGCTGGTATCCCCCAGTCTTCACGGCAAACAGGTACCAAGTGTTACCTGTGCAAGTATCACCTATGCATAGGTCCAGATATGGCTGGGGAGGGCCTCACCCTCTTTTACCAGTTTTGGTAATTAGTTTTGGTATTCGTTTTGATTTATGTTCTATCATCCCCTTTATAATCTGTGTTTGGGATCCAACGGTTGATTACACATCTTGATTTTACAATGGGATTGAAAGGCTGGATCTAAATCAAATCAGATTAAACCTATATGATAATCCTGGCTTATTTTTTAATGTGCATTTTGTGACTTGGGCTCACTTTGCCAAAAAGAGCTGATCGGACGTGATTCCGTTTGTTGCACGAACTGGCACAAACAGTTGTCACCGAACAAAATCTGATTATGCGACAGCCTCAAGGACCAGTACATATTTTTTTGCAGGCCGAGCAACCAGGGTATCATATTAGACATGAATATGTAGTAATTATGTTGTCATGCAGGTCACGGTTATTACAGGTTTCCAACTCAAGGTACAGAAGAGACATTGACAGTGAGGAAAGGTTTTTGTGTATTCTGAATATTTGTGGAAGGTTTCCTGTAGCATGATCCAGTAGCTCTGCAGGGTTTTGTTTTTTTTAAGAAATTGGGGTATGTTGATTTGATTTTGGCAAGGTTGAGAGGAATTTTATCCAAGAGAAGGCCTTGCATTTCTCCCTGCCAATTTCTTTCTCATTTTTAAAATAATTTAGGTAACGAATTTATAGAGCTGCCATCTATCCAAGGAACTTTGCGCAAGGACTATAAATAAAGCATAACCCAAACTATGCAAATCTTAGTCAAAATAAACTGGGTTGAGGCCCCTAATAGTTACACTGTCAGCATATCAAACTAAGTGCCTATGGAGGTTCTCCGTCATGCAGGTCCTGGTTGTCCCAAAGGCGCTTTTTTTCTTGTTTTTCTTCGAAGATGTTTCTTCAAGAAGCGGAAGAAGTTTCTTGAATGAGAAGCAAAACGTCTTCAAAGAAAAACAAGGAAGTCCAGTTGCCTCCTGAAAAAAAGCACCCTTGGGATATCAAACTAAGCTACATCCCTGCTATGGGGGCTCCATCAACCTCTTGGCCCAGGGCCTGAAGGAACACCCAGTTCTTCATCGCTTACGCAAAGCCAGTAGACTTGGGCCTGTTCACATCTTAAGAGGTGATGTGGAGGATCTCCAGCCCACTTGGCCTTGTGGAGTGGCAGAAGTTTTTGGGAAAGGGCCCTGAAAGTAGAGCTTTAAAGGTGACAACAAGCAACTTCAATTGTACCTGGAACCTCACAGGCATCTGCTGCAGTTGATGGAGTTACGTGGTTGTATTGTCGTGTGATCAATATTGCACATGCTGCTGTGTTTTGGACCAGCAAAAGCTTCTGCATGATCTGAACTCGTCAACAAAAGACACATTAGCTATCTAGAAGGAAGTTTAGACACCAGTGGCATCATCCTCTATGGAGAAATGAGTGGATTTTATTGCCTTTGACTTTAGGCAGAAGTCAAAACTCTTAGCCCACATCCCAACATAGAAAACTGGAATTCATTTTGTTAAGAGCTGGCATTTCAATTCTGCACTGGAAAACAAGTAAATTATGTTTAAGGTTGGATCTTTTCAAGAATAGGCTAGAATGGAATAAGAATAGAATAACTTTATTACCACTTTAAATGTACACTAATATATAAAGATATCAAACAAAAATCCAACCTAGAACTAAGGACAAATTTCCTGAATGCTATAGGGTCTCCTGCTTGAGCAGGGGGTTGGACTAGAAGACCTCCAAGGTCCCTTCCAACTCTGTTATTCTGTAT
>NW_015388055.1:137301-146968 GCF_001527695.2 Protobothrops mucrosquamatus | reverse complement strand
TTTCAAGAATAGGCTAGAATGGAATAAGAATAGAATAACTTTATTACCACTTTAAATGTACACTAATATATAAAGATATCAAACAAAAATCCAACCTAGAACTAAGGACAAATTTCCTGAATGCTATAGGGTCTCCTGCTTGAGCAGGGGGTTGGACTAGAAGACCTCCAAGGTCCCTTCCAACTCTGTTATTCTGTATTCTGATGTTTGGGGAGCAAAAGGCTTAATTGCCAGGAGCTTAGCTTATCTTAGCTGACACTGAAACCTACAATTGTCTTCCCACTCTTTTGTCTTTTTCTGACCAAAGGAAAGCCTTAATTGTGTAATTATTTTACCTAAAAAGCCTAGGGGTGGATTTTGTTGTTCTGGCTGTTGCTTACCTGCCCCAATTATTCGGAAGTCTGCTACATTCCAGGTTGTTCTACATGTAGCTTGAAAGAACGTGCTTCAGAGTCAACTCTTAAAAATGAAAAGGGCTGTATCTGATGCGGCGGTTAGAATGTGCTTATTGAATGGGGATTATCTAATTTAATTGAAGGTGGAATGGAAGCATTAGTAAAACATCAAAAGTCGTACAATAAATTCAGGCTTACGTGCAACCTATTTTTTTAACTGCAAGGAACAAGATGAGTAAATACAGTACCTTCAAATTGAAGATGGTGGCAAAATGTGTATTTTAGGTTTAATCTTCCAGATGTGCTAGTATATCTCCTATAAGTGATTGTTTTTTCCCTTTCTCCTTCTCCTTTCCCTTCCCTTCTCCCTTTTTTAATGACAGATGTAAACTAGAGTTTTCTCAACATTATGAATGTCCTACTGCTCTTCTTTGTAGAAAACATCTTCTTTAGAAAATGTATTTTATATGGAAAACTATATCTAAACAGATTGAATATATCATCTCTCATCAGCCATTGATTATAACATTTGCAGTGAGTGCTATTTATCAATAAAGATAGAGGGAAATAAATTAAGCTAAAGTATGTTTTCATCTATGATATTTTAAAAATTATTAGTTGTTAAACATTAAATTAATGAAAACATTCACTTGATAAGATTTGTGGTGCTTTTTTAATGACATTGCCCTCTTTTTTTTGGTTAATTAATTGTTAAAATGGCGTTAATCAAAAATGTTTTTACTTCTAATTTTTCAATATTAGAATTGCAGTGTTATAATGAAGTTGAAGTCTTTTATACTACTAATATTTTAATAGGTTTTTAAACATTATACCCGAAGGACATTTTAGAGCTAATTAATAAAATGGATAGATATTAAAAATGGTCTGATAAAATGACATACCCTACAAATACTATAATTAATTGATAGTGATTGATAAATTGCTACTTTCTGTGAACTGAGTGTTCCATGCATTGATGGATGGAAGTTTAGCAGGATAAATAATGAAAGAAAATGTATTATCTGCAGTTGTATGAGAAATCAGCTGGATTCCACAGAAAAATGAAGATTAATTTTAAAAAGAGTATTAATGCTAGAAACCTCTCATGCTGAGGAACTCAGGAAATGTTAGATTACTCAAAAAGGCCAAACTTTGTTCCTGTTTTAAAAAAAGAGGTTCCAGAAAGCTGCGATCCACTTAAGTGTGTGACATTGATACCTGGTAGTTCTAGGTGTAACTTTGTGGTGAGGAAGTTGTGAGATTTGTACAGGATTGGGTTGGCCCAAATCAACCCTGCATGGCTAATGAAATATTTATATAAGTCTCCCTTTAATTGAATTGATTCAACTAGATTCCTTTTTTACACTCTCATGTTGCCCTGTTTGTGACACCAACTTTGGTATTATTTGTTCATTCCTTTTATATGTTACTAAAGCCCATAGGAGGCTTTGGTAACATTCGCTAGTAAAATATATCTTCCTTTTTGTTGCTGGTAATTGACCGAATAAATAAATAAATTTCCAATTTCTCTTTGTAAAGTTCATATAATCCCAAAGAGAGCAAAGATATTTTCATAAACATGCATACAACTACCGGTCCCAAGTCTTTGGAATTAACATTGTTATGCAAATCACAGAAAAAGAATGAGTAATAGGAAACAAAAACATTAAAAGCGTGGGGTAAAAAACCCCAGCAAATACAGTTGTTGTTTTTTTTGCTACTAGGTAATTGAAATTGTTTTATTCCATTTTTGCTGACAGATGCAGATGTCTCGGAATTTGATAGCTTAATTTTCAAATCCATTCCCTTTCCTGCATTGTACAATCCGCTTAACATTCGTTGCGTACTATTTGTTTCCTCAGCCAACAAGATGGAAGTCTCTGCACAGCAAAGTACACAACAAATTGTGCCTCCAACCAGCACACGCATCTCTAAGTTCACCACAAAGATTTTACACACTCATCCTGAACGCATTAAACCATCAAGAGGATATTGTAGTTCCTTACTCAAAGTTGACACATTTTACCGAGGAAACCCGGATAAAGGTTATGTAAACCCTGAGTAATTCCATTCCCATTTTTAGAAGAAATCCCAGTGTTGATTTTGGCCGGTGTTTACATGTTTGGTGCAGAAAACTGGCTATTAAAACAGCTTCAGCAGTCAGGCTGTTATAGTAGAATTGAAACTTTGCTGGATTCAAGCAAAGACGGATCTAAAGGCAGCAATTGGATGATCCCAGCTAAGTAGCAAGTAAGAGATATGAAATGATGACTCCTCCTCTGTTGATTTGGCCTCCCCGGCTTATATTAACGTGGATGATGAGGGGCTTCCTAGATTGTTTGAGGAAAATTAGCAATTATAGTAATTATTCAGGCATAGGTTGGGTCTATCAGGCCTTCAGGGTTCCATAACAACAATTATGCCAGACCGGAAATGCCATCTCAGCTGAAGGCCTTCGGTTTCTCCTGTCACCTGTTCAAATTCCTAATGCGGATGCTCTGGATACAGGCAGTCCTCAGCTTACAACCACAACTGAGCCCAAAATTTTTGTTGCTAAGCGAGACAGTTCTTCAGGTAGTCCTCCACCACAGTTGACCCCCAAATTGCCACTTGCTAGCGAGACTGTTATTGAGTTTTGCCCCATTTTGCAGCCTACCTTGGCCCAGTCATTAAGCGAATCACTGCGGTTGATAAGTCAGTAACACGGTTGTTAAGTGAATCTGGCTTCCCCCATTGGCTTGGCTTTGTCAGAAGGTTGCAAAAGGGGATCCTGTGACACCCCCCCCCAGGACACTGCAACTGTCCTAAGTACATGTCAGTTGCCAAGCGCCCCAGTTTTGATCACGTGACCGTGGGGAGGCGACAATGGTCGTAAGTGTGAAAAACAGCCCCAAGTCACTTTTTTCCAGTGCCGTTGTAAGTTGGAATGGTCACTAAATGAACGATTGTAAGTCAAGGACTCCCTGTACTGTATGTAAAATTAATCAAAGGTTCCGTGTTTATTTAAAAAATAAAATCCTTATGGATTAGCCCAAGCGTCCATCTTCTGTAGGACCTTCCCCCCCAAAAACCCCCAGTCCTATCACCCTCACCCCAAAATCTGCCTAGTGGTGAGTGAAAGAGTTAATCAAAGCCGCCAGAGTCACTTTCAGATTTTTCTCCTTTGCAAATACAAACCTTTTAAGCTTACCTGCATTCTTTTTTTTTTTTTTTTTTACCTGGGGAAAGCAACCGTTTTGCATTTTAATGACGAATCAAGTACGCTAACTTGGATTGGAAAGGAAAGTGCCTTAAATGTCTCCACCTGTCAGAATGAGATGTTGGGGGGGGGGTGGCTGATGAAAAGAGAACAAAGAAGACAAAGTATGAAGCCGAGATATAGTGGAAAATGAAATAAAACCGTGTTTGGCTTGTCAGGGGTGTCAGTTGATATTCCTATCTAAAGCACATTATAGTATTACTTTGCAGCTCATAGCTTACTCATCTGTCTTTTTTAATTCATCACTTTCTAGCCCACATCTTTTAAGTCCCATGTGTCAACCATGGGAGAAATCTGTTAATTGACAAATGAGTGTCACCATTGTGAATTGGTGCCTTTACATCANTTTTTTTTCCTCCCCCCCCCTTCCCCCTGTCGGGTCTATTATTGGCATAAGCCAGCATAAGACATCAGTCTTTGCCAGAATGAAAGATGACAGCCAAAGAGGGCTGTCATTGTTTTCAGAGCATGCTCGTTCTGGGGAGATACTGGAGAAAGATAAATGTCAGTTTAAAAGAATATGAAAAACTATCGGAGGAAGTCCTTAAATTACTCAGGGAACAAGGTCTGGGAATTGATGATGCCAGAACTGAAATTGGAATTATTTCAGCTTGCATCTATCACATCTAGTTTTAAAAACTGTAACCGGATCAGTTTATAAGGAGTTTAGGAGAATGTAATGTTGCTCCATAAGATGGCAAAATAAAAGTTTGCCTGCCGGGAAAGATTCCTGTTTGTTACTAGCTAATTTATTAGCAGGCCTCTATTAAATCATTCCAACCTTTATCTGCATTTTTGCCTTTCTCTCTTAAATATTGAAAATACATGTTCAGTTTCTTCTCTTATTATATATAGAGAGAAACAGATGAATAGTGCAATAATGTTTAAAAACACAACTATTCGAAGCTAGTTGAAGGCCGAGAGGACAATAAAGTGGTAGATAATTTTATTTGATCTGCTGCATGGAGGCTGTAAAAAACAGGCCGTTTGTTAAAAAATACTGGATTTTATTTTATTTGTAATATCGACGGTTTTACAGGGAGCCGTGAAGGGCGCACATGGAACAAGGGAACAGAAAAAGGGGAGGCATATATGTACAAAACTATGTTTTTAATCAAAAGAGAAGACTCCTGTTCCCTAAAAAAAAGTGCATTCATTCTGAATTCTGCAATTAATAGCAATTCAGACGTAAGCCGATAGTGAAAACCCCAGGAATACTTCTGGACTTCTGACTAACAGCAGGGACATAATGTTGAGAAATGAGCCTTAAAAAGGCAGATCTGTAATTGTAGAAAGTGCAGGAGTCACATGAGGAACTTGGCAGGTTTTAATTAGCCAGAATGTTTGGCTCATCATTAATGCTGCTTTGAAAGCGGCCGCCGTCACGATTCTGCGCAGAGTTTTGAAGTTAAACATCATTATCACCATCTCTAATTTTGTGCTTCGTTTCTCTTTGATCTGTTTGCTGGTCTTCAGCTGATGACGCTGTATAGTTGGGAGAGGATTTCAGCCATTTGATGAAGGGGGCCTCTAATCTTAAGAGAGGCCTCGTCTGTTTTGATGCCACGAAATGTTGGCGAATCTTTAAGATGCCTCAAGTCTGTTTGTTTATGCCGCAACAGACAAAGGCAGCTACTTTGCTGGGAAGCATCTGTCACTCACTAATCTTTTTCTTGACGGTTGCATCCAAATTCCTTTTCTGGGCTTCGCAGACGTAGTTTTTGAGGCTTGAAATGAACGTTGGGATCTCTCCGTCTTCCCACGATGCACCACGTTTGTCGGTTTCTTTCTGGCTAGGTACTCTTCAAAATTATCCATTACGTCCAAATCCTGTTTCTTATCCTGGCTTGTAAATTGGCATAAAGTCAGAATTCTCCATTTAGGAGAAAACCTCCTCTTCCTCCTCCTCCTCCTCCTCCCTGCAAACCCCTCTCCCTTCTAGCACTGATGATGTAACCTAATTGGATCACGAAACGTCTTGAAGAAAACCACCAAGCTCAGAGAGCACCAAGGACCCCACAGTCCTCTCCTCCTCCTCCTCCTCCTCCTCCTCCTCCTCCTCCTTCTCTCCGCAAACACCACCAGCTTCTAGCACTGATGATGTTCCCTAGTTGGGTAATGAAACGTCTGCAAGAAAACAAGCAAGCTCAGGGCGCGCCAAGGACCACTTTTAATAATGCTTTCAGCATATATGATGTTTTATTGTGTTTCACTAACTAGGAAGGTTGCTGGCCCCTAAGGAACTATAAATGTATTTTCTGTTTATAGGGAAAATGACAGTGAGGGAGAAATAAATACATAATGGTGAAGCATATGATTAAGACATAAAAGGCTTGTAGGTTACACTTCGTGTAGTGGAAAAATAAATAACACGTATCCACGGTTGCTTCTTTGGCATCATATAATAATATATTATAAAATACACATCATAACTTCTCCATAGGCAGGAAAGAGAAAAATCAGGATTTCCCAGTTAGAGGAAGGAGATGCATGTGTTTACTTACCTGTGCACAGGTGTACGCACAAACACACAAATGTATATGGCAGCCTGGAGCTTTTGCCTTCTCCATGTTTAGTACATGTGTGAAAGAGGCTGTTCAAAAAAAAAATAATTCTGCATCTAACCTCGGTTAGAACTGGGAATGAACTTTGGATGTCAGCCAATATTTGAGTTTAGGGGGAGAAATCTGAAGGATGGAGGGAGACGCTCACTTGTGTAGTTGCGTGGAGTTGAGGTTTTAGGCACAGGAGATAAAAGCAATTATTGTAAGAGAGTTTTGATTGTGAGGGTAGATAATGCTCTGGACTCAGAGCCAGGCCACATAGGTAGACAATGTCAGTAGAGTATTGCACAATCCAAATACAAAATAGAAGTGTGCAAAACTGATTCCTAATTTTTGGGGGGCTACCAACCAACCCCCCCCTAATTGGTTACATAATCAGCCGGAGCAGAAAGAAGCTATCAAAAATTATGTGCTGTGTTTGGATTGCCTTGGTGGATGCAGCTGCCAGATGTCATTAAAAAAAAGACAAAAAATAAAAATGAAAACAGACAACAAATTTATGGGGTACTGTTTGGAAATATGTTGGCAAAAGGCGAATCTCTGATTTCAATTATCGCTCACTACATCTCGGCTTAATTCATTGCATTTGTAGGCTTTCTGAACGGGCCTGGCATCCCGCCTCAACCGTTCGGGGAAGCCTTGGCTTCTGATCCTCCGTTGGATGCTGTGTTTTCAGCTTTATCTCTGCATCTGGCAGAAAGATGGTCCCACATGAAGGAGGAGAAATCATCTCTTGCTTGCTATTTCTTTAGAAACTATTCAGTATAGAGAATATTTAGTTTCAGAAATCCATTATTTGTATGGATTTCATAGAGCTATGAGCAACATAACATTTCTGAGGCACTCTTGAGTTGCTGCTGAGTTCTTACTACACATGAAAAGGTTTTATGAGTCACGCTTGGCTCCTGGGGACTTCCTGGATATGACTGTACAGCTTTCTTAGGAACCGTAAGGAAGTATTTTGCCATTATCACCTTTAAGAATGCCTTTAGGTTTCTGTTCTGAGTTGTAGTTCAGAGATATCCTGCAAGTATCCCATCCAATTACTGAACAGGCCCAGCCCTGCTTAGCTTTTGAGTCTAGACCAGTGGTTCTCAACCTTTTTAATGCCGCGACCCCAACCGGTCGTAAGTCGAGGACTAAACCAGTTGTAAGTCAAGGACTAAACCGGTCGTAAGTCGAGGACTACCCAACCAGTCGTAGGTCGAGGACTTTCCCTGCCCAGGAGCACCACGCATGCGTGGTTCCGCCCCCTGCGCCGGCCGAGGCGTAGCTGGCAAGCGGCAGAGACGGAGCAGGCCGACCACCAGCTGGCCCAGCCCAAGGGAGGTAAGGTACCAGCCGGAAAAGGGGAAAAAAAATGGCGGACAAAAAAAATGGCGGACAGCCTTGCTTGGCGACCCCCGTGAAATGGTCGATCGACCCCAAATGGGGTCCCGACCCACAGGTTGAGAACCACTGGTCTAGACTGGTTGGTGAGATGTTGTTCCATGTCGGACACAGGCTAGCTGAGTCGGAGGGAGGAGTGAAGTGGGGAATTAGTCTGGAATCCCTACATAGTCATAAAGGGTCAAGGTCCCCTTGAATGCCATTGAAACTTACTAGTCTGGCTCAGGTGCAAACTGCTAATTTGGGAAGATTCCTGTGAAATAGGCTAGAGCAGGCGGCCAAGAGGCCCAGAGGGAGGAGAGAGTGGAAAGAGGAGATGGTTTTGTGGGAGGGGCAGGCATCCTTGGGCTGGAGTAATAAAGTGACTCATTAATCTCTTCATGTGTGATCTGGTTGTTGGCACCAAATGAAAAGACCTTCTATTGCTGAAATGAACAGAGTAGAACAGGATTACGATTTCCAGGTGGATCCAAGAAGAGATTCTTCCGTTTTCCTGGTTCATTCTGACTTTTGGTGTTTTTCCACCAACATTCCTTTCATTTTGAACGTATGATCTCGGGGACTTCCCTGCATCCACATGGATTTGAATCCACCTCGTTTATTAGGAATACATTTGTCATTTTCATTGGGCTCCAAGGATTATTTGTGGACGTGGAGAGGTTTCTCACTCTGATTAGGACATGGATCAGTTTCTGGTCTGACATTCCTTTGGCAGACATATTGTTGATATCTACACTTGTGTGTTCGGATGAAATCATGTTTATGTGTTTTATAAGAACAAAATTCTCGTTAATATATTGTTTTGGTTTAGCTAGAAAGAGATGTATGACTGCAGAGAAAGTTAAATCTGGTTCCTAAAATTCACCAAACATAATATATATCCTCTACCATGACATTTTCTGAGAAATTTAAATCTCTCAGGGAAATAAGTATTCTTACATGGCTAGTTAATCCCATCCTTTTACCAGAAGGATTGTTATTTCACAACAAATGTTGAAAGACAAGATTTATTTTAAGGAGCTTAAAAAGTTCAACTGCTTAGAACAGAACAAACAAAATGGTTCTTCAGTGGAGACAAAAAAAGAGGGAAAAATAGATATATCATCTCTTCCCATGTCCATTCTGGTAAGAAAAGAATACATCTGTTACCCAAGGGGGATGAGACAATATTCTCTCAAATTACATTTTACTTAATTAAACAGACAAAATTATAAAAGTTTATTTTAACTGTTATTTTAGTTTTAATTTTTAATCAGCACCCAGAGTTGTTCTGGTAGTGATATGGGAGGCATACAAATTTAATAAATTAATTAAGAGGAGATGGTAGGGTTTTTTTGGGACTTTTATTGCGAAGAGGGAGTCTACTACACAATGATATGCAACCAAAAATCACCAAAATTACTTTCCTAGCATCCAGTTCTCCCAATTTATCGGTGGTAAACTTGCGTTGGTGAACATAAGGGGCAAAGTTGTGGTGGTATAGTTGGTAAGCTTGGCTGAAAGACATCCGTTTAAACTTTTGAGAAAAGATTACCTGGCTGGTAGATGAAGTTGCAATGCCAGTTGGCTGGTTTCCTATAGAAAACAATCTTTCCACGTGAGAAAGAATCCAAAACGATCATCAGAGCTTTCAGAATAAGCCCGAGAGAGAAAAATGTCTGATGGGAGGGCTATTAAATGCAACTTACAAACATCCAGACAGCCCCTAGATGGCAGCAAAGAGATATCAGAAAAATCCATTAACTGTCATCTAATCTGATGCCTTTAGAGGGATCAAGCTATTCTCCAAGGTGCCTGAAGGCAGGATGAGAAGCAACGGATGGAAACTGATCAAGGAGAGAAGCAACTTAGAACTAAGGAGAATAATAATAATAATAATAATAATGATAAAGTTGGAAGGGACCTCGGAGGTCATCTAGTCCAACCTCCTGCTCAGGCAGGAAACCCTATACCATTTCGGACAAATGGCTGTCCAGTCTCTTCTTAAAAACTTCCAGTGTTGGAGCATTCACCGCTTCTGGAGGCAGGTTGTTCCACTGGTTAATTGTTCTAACTGTCAG
>NW_015388055.1:128436-137201 GCF_001527695.2 Protobothrops mucrosquamatus | reverse complement strand
GAGTTTCCATCCATTGCTTCTTGTCCTTCCCTCAGGTGCCTTGGAGAATAGCTGGACTCCCTCTTTTTTGGGGCAGCCCTTGAGATATTGGAACGCTGCTATCATGTCTCCCCTCGTCCTTCTCTTCATTAAACTAGACATACCCAATTCCAGCAACTGTTCCTTATATGTTTTAGCCTCCAGTCCCCTAATCTTTGTTGCTCTTCTCTGCACTCTTTCTAGAGTCTCAGCATCTTTTTTACATCATCGTGACCAAAACTGGATGCAGTATTCCAAGTGTGGCCTTACCAAGGCATTGTAAAGTGGTATTAATACTTCCTGACAGTCAGAACAGTTAACCAGTGGAACAACCTGCCTCCAGAAGCGGTGACTGCTCCAACACTGGAAGTTTTTAAGAAGAGACTGGACAGCCATTTGTCTGAAATGGTATAGGGTTTCTGCCTGAGCAGGGGGTTGGACTATATGACCTCCAAAGTCCTTTCCAACTTTATTATTATTATTATTATTATTATTATTATTATTATTATTATTATTATTATTATTATTATTATTATTATTATTATTATTATCATCATCATCATCATCATCATCATCATCATCATCATCATCATCATCTCCCTAAACTAGGCTCGTAGGTCAACCACTGGACCCAATGGCACCTTTGGAAACTAGGATTTGATGATTATCTAAACTCTTCGACTTTGTCTTGAGCCGTTCTGTGTTTAGATAAGAGCGATTAGAATTCTGCTTTTCAGCTTGGAAATTTACCTTAAACTAAATATCCATCGTAGTGAATTGAGAAACAGTCCCGTTTGCAAAATGACCGAGCTATTTTAAAATGGCACTGCGTTTTCAGCTCCAGATGTGGGCCTGATGGGGAATCCAAAGGGCGCAACATCATCTCCCACTTTGAGCGTGCCCTGTTGTGTCTTTTTCTTTTCTTTTCTCCCAGACCTCTTGCTTATAAAAGTCACTAGAAGACTCAAAGACTTCTTCAAAGGTATTTCAGTGCCATTAGCCTGTCCTGTTTATAAAATTCTTGATCAGCTTGGTCTGAAAAATAAGAAGATTTCTTGCTTCTATGAAATCAGCTTCTCTTCCAGCCGCATCAAACCGCAGGTTATTTTTAATTGCATCATCATTATTTTTTAAAAAATCATAATAACGCAGTTAAAAAAAACCAACGTGGTTGGAAGAGAGGCTGATTTTACAGTGTTCCTTGCTACTGGAAGGAGCTTCCTGTGGTCTCCGTGATTTGCCTGGTGTTAAAACCGTTTGGGCAACAGACGGGCTGGGCTGAAACTTCAATGCCTGGGTCAGTCCTTTAACAGATCTAGTAGCGAGAGCTCTTCAGGGTGTGATTACTGATGTCAAGCTTTCTCCCAATCGCAGAGAACAAAGCTGGGCTGCATCAAGGAGACCTTTAAGCAGTCAGAACAACACAGATTTGCTTCAGTGCTGCCATTAATGAACAGTATAATTCATGAAGAGTGCATTGGAATAATTGCCTAGCCCCTAATTTTAAAGGAGTAATTGACTTTGGCAGGGCTGGCTTCTTCTGTGGTCAGCCTTGTCATGTTAGAAGTAATTATTATTCCTTTTCTCTAATTATGTATCCTGCCTTTGATGTGTTGCTTCGTTATGGTAACAACTTAGACAAGCCATCCAGCAGGGAGGTGTGTAACACGCCTACCCAGGAGTGAATTACGTTATTTTGCTTCTGTTGTGGAACAGGGGTGGGGAGAAGCTGGCCTGCACCTCGCTTTTCTGACGGAACTCTTATAAATCTCTAGTGTCAACCGTTGATATGAGTTGGAAAGTGTTTGTTTGAAGCTGACGGTTATCTCCGTGTATTAGGTGTTTCTGTAGCATGTTAAAGGCAAATAATTGCATTCTACTGCTGTTAAAACCTTAAGTTGTCCGAGGTTGACGTGTAATTGAGTTACATCAAGAGGTTTCTGTGCAATTAATCAGTCACTGGTATTATTATAGCATTTTATTCCCTTTGCATAGTGTCCTTCTTTTCTGGTTGAATGATTGCTTGTTGTGAAACCAACTTCCAAGCAAATGTTGTAGGGGTGCACGACCTCGGCAACTTTAAGACTTGTCGACTTCAATGTCCAGAATTGCTCAGCCGGCATGGCTGGCTCAGGAATTCTGGGAGTTGAAGTCCACAAGTCATAAAAGAGTCAAGGTTGCCTATCCCTGGTCTAGGAGAAGAGCCTTTTCGGTCGTGGCCCCTGCCCTCTGGAGTTTCTTGCCTTACGGCTGTCCGAAGTAACCTTAAAACTTGACTCTGCTGGTTGGTGTGGGGTCCCAGGGTAAACACTTGGAGGCGGTTGATACAGGGGGAGGGAAGGCACCGCCCCTTCCCCACTGTGGATTGTTGGCCAAGGTTGACCTCCTCTATAACTCTATACAGAGGTATGGCTAGTGGATGAGAGCTAAATAGCTCGAAATAGCTATACTAGTCTCCCTTTAATTCTTTGTCAGAAAATTTAAATTTAACTTTATAGAGGGTTTTATTGTATAGTATTATAATTATGTAATTATAATTGTACAATCTTAATTGTTTCTATATTTATAATCATTTTTATTTTGCTGTTTCTATTACTGGGAAACCACCCAGAGTCGTGAGATGGGTGAGCTTGTAAATTGGATACTGGTAGCCCTTGACTAACGATCATTCATTTAGTGACAGTTCAAAGTTGCAATGGCACAGAAAAGGGTGACTTACGACTGTTTTCACACGACCGTTAGCAGCATCCCCAGGGTCACCTGATCAAAATTTAGGTGCTTGGTATTTATGACGTTCACAGCGTGTCCCGGGGGTCACGCGATCCCCTTTTGTGGCGTTCTGACGAGCAAAGTCAGTGAAGAAGCCAGATTCTCTTAACAACCATGTTACTAACTTAACAACTGCGGCATGCTGGCTGGAGAATTCTGGGAGTTGAAGCTGACACATCTTCAAATGCTCAAGAGAACTCGCTGATTTATATTTGCCTTATTTACATATAACAAGTATTACATGTGTTCATTGCACAATTAAATTATTTTACTTCACAGGAAAAAATGGAAAGCATCCCATTTAATATAATTTTGGTGCTTACGGTATAATTTAATATAAGCTCTTTCCTAGATCTCATTTACAGCTGATATGTTAGGTCAGAGGTAGGCCACCTTGGCTCTTTTATGACTCGTGGACTTCAACTCCCAGAATTCCTGAGCCAGCCATTCTGAGGGGAAAGGGAGAGGTTTCCAAGCTGAGCCAGGCTGGCTCAGGAATTCTGGGAGTTGAAGTCCATGAGTCATAAAAGAGCCAAGGTTGCCTACCCCTGGGTTAAGTTGTTTATTCTTATTTTTATTTACTAAATTTATTTGCCGACCATCTCACGACAAGGCGACCTTCACAAATTGGTTTTAACTCTGCCTTAAACTTTATTATATTTTTTAATTACCTGTACTGCACCACAACAGATGTGGTCAGAAGATTGCAATAAATTAAATTAAAAATGGACGGTCTCCAATCCGAATGCTTTAAGTAGGGTTCCTACTAGCGAGACACTTCTTTGAATGTGTGGAAGTGGTTTCAATTGGTTGGTGAAGCTCAGAGCCAAGTTGGAATTTGTACGTAGATGAGGCCGAACGTTACTCGAATGTTGCCCCTACGCATTTGTCTTTTACGCTGAAGAACGGAAAGATACGTCTGTAAATCAGCCTCGGAAAAGAATGCCCCAGTTTCAGAAGAACAAATAGTACCTAAATAATTAATCAGCTCTTTACGGTGACTTTCTTCACTTAAAAATGGCCCCGGGTCTTGCTGCCCTCCTGCCAAACGTCCTTCTCTCCGATCAGCGCTACTTATGGAATTTTTGCCTGTTAATGGAGCTTTGTCAGCAAAAAGCAGATGCGCTGTCAAACGATGAACGATGGATTTCTGTCAATGGGAATCTGAAAGGTGCATTCTGTTGCTAGACAGATTAGTCTGAACTAGGGATGTGGAACTACTCAAGTGTAATTGTGTTAGTGAAATAGGAACCTCTGGGCTGCGCGAGGGGGAAGGAAGGAGGGACGTTGAAAGGGTCAACATCTCCTTTATGGAAAAGCTGCAGCGGCTTTGTTTTTCCCCCCTCTTTCCAGAGATTCTTGGCACTTTTGTGTAATTGTGGAGTTCTTTCATTTTAATCCACCTTTAGGGGGAAATCCTTCCCTCCCCAAAAGCACAGGAAGCAAAAACAAAGCCCCCAGGATACATGTGATCAAAGATTATTGCAATTGCGTTAGAATTCCTCAATTGTTTCAAGAAATGGACATGACTTTGGAATGTGGTGTGAAGTGTGGTAAGACCAGCTTGTGGTTTTATGTTGAGGGAGTTGACTGGAATTTACCCTGTCACTTTTGTGGGGTATTGCATCACTCCAGTTCACTTGATTATGAGGGGCAGAGATTAGTCTTTGTGCCAGTTTTGAATCTATGTCATTGGGAGTTAGTTTCTCTCGAAGAATTCTTAAATAATGTAGTTGAAGTTGGGCCATAAGGAAGGCTGAGCGGCAAAGGATTGATGCTTTCAAATTGTGCCGTTGGAGAAGACTCTTGAGAGTCACCTGAACTGCAAGCAGATCCAATCGTTCAATCCTGAAGTAAATCGACTCTTCTTTGGAAGGACAGTTATTGAAGCTGAAGCTCAAATATTTTGGCCACCGAATAGGATGAGAGGATGCCTTGGAAAAGATGTTGGGAAGGATGGAAGGCAAAAGGAGAAGGGGACAGCAGAGGAGGAGATGGTTAGATGGTGTGTCATCAACACAATGGACATGATTGAGATGTGTTTGAATATTAGTAGCTCGGGTTGATAGTTGGGCTGTTGGTTTGTTCTCTGAGGTTGGCGATTTGACTGCAAACATTTTGCCTACATTTGGATGGGACATCTTCGGTGCACTTTGAATTGTGCTTGTCTGTCAGAGCACTGGCCTTTAAATACCTTTTTGTGTGATGTAAATTGGTATGGGTGTTATTTGTCCAGATGTTTTTGAATCATGCTCAGGGTTCAGGCTGTAACCAGCCAATCAAACATCCCGAAACCAGGCCATGGCTCAGGAACATCTGGACAAATAACACCCACACCAATTTACATCACACAAAAAGGTAGTTAAAGGCCAGTGCTCTGACAGACAAGCATAACTCAAAGTGCACCGAAGATGTCCCATCCAAATGGAGACGAAATGTTTGCAGCCAAATCTCCAAGCTCGGAGATCAAGCCAATAGCCCCACAATGGACATAAATTTGGGCAAAATCTTGGAGACAGTGGAGGACAGGACGATCTGACATGCTGTGCCCATGGGGTCACAAAGAGTCAGACATGACTTAATGACTGGACAACAGCAACAATGTGAGAATGTGAAGTATTTCGGCATTAAGGTTGCAGCTCTGCCCATAATTGTATCTTGTTAGTAAATAGTCATTAGCGTAACTAAAGATGTGTAGATTCTGCGCTTGTTGCTATTGGCTTAGAGAGGCTTATAGTAAATTAGAGTTAGAAATTATGCCATCATACCATTGTTGGTTTTTAAGTGCCTCAAATGTGCCGGCCTGCGAAATAAAAATAAAAAGCATCGAATGCAGCTACCCATTCTGGAATTTGGGAAAAATAAGGCTCCCTGTTGAAATGTTTTTATATTCCAATTCTGAATAAAAGAAATTAACAACGTTTACATTAAGAAATATCAATGCTCCAAACATCTACACAGAGGCAGCTAACAAAAGTCCTCAGCCTGATCAAAATTCCCCACAACAAGGCCGTCAGGGGAGCAATACATTTTTATAGTTCCATTTGTGGAAAAGTATTGGGTGATTTTATAGACAAGGCAGGATGCTCCCCCATACTCTGCACTTCCTTTACTAAGATATTCAGTGGGATGCTCAACTAGCAAAAATATAACTTGATGCTTGTTTATCAGATGGCAATAAGTATAAAGACAAACAGGTAGTCCTCGGTTTACCGCCATAACTGGGATCAGAATTTGCAGTACTAAAGCAGAGCAGTTGGGCCTGATTTTACAACCTTTTTTTTGCAACGGTTGTTAAGCAAAACATTCAGTTATTAAGTGAATCATGCAGTCATTAAGCAAATGAGGAATGAAGAATGAAAGAAAATGAATGAATGAAAGAAAGAATGAAGAATAAAGAAGAGCAACTAAGATGATCAAAGGCCTGGAGACAAAAACATATGAAGAACGGTTGCAGGATTTGGGAATGGCCAGTTTAGAGAAAAGAAGGACTAGGGGGGGACATGATAGGAGTATTCCAGTATTTGAGGGGCTGCCACAAAGAGGAGGGGGTCAACCTATTCCCCAAAGCACCTGAAGGCAGGACGAGAAACAACAGATGGAAACTAATCAAGGGGAGAAGCAACCTGGAATTAAGGAGAAACTTCCTGACAGTGAGAACAATTAGCCAGTGGAACAGAAGTTGCCTTCAGAAGTTGTGGGTGCTCCATCACTGGAGGTTTTTAAGAAGAGACTGGACAGTCACTTTTCTGAAATAGCATAGGGTCTCCTGCTTGAGCAGGGGGTTGGACTAGAAGATCTCCAAGGTCCTTTCTAGGTCTACTCTGATTCTTGATTCTTGAATCTGGCCTATTGACCTTGCTTGTCAGAAGCCTGTTCCACAAACAGTGATTGCCATGACTTCTGAGCTGCAGCTCTTGTAAATACATGCCGGTTGCAGAGCACCCAAATTTTGATCATGTCACTATGGGGGTGCCACGACAGTCATAAGCACGAGAACTAGTCCTACGTCACTTTTCTCACAGACATAACTTCAAAATGTTTGTAAAGAAATGGTTGCAATTTGAGTACTGGCAAAATAGGACAAGAAAATCAGGCAAAATCAGGCACAGACAGCAGGCAAAAATTTTCATTATCTGTTTATAAATCAAAAGTTTACAGTACTTCCCAAAGCTGCTGGAAACAATGCTGTGAGTCATTAGGACAGGGGCAAAAGAGGCGGCTTTGGATTAGCCCGGCTTTAACCCTTCTATACGCACATAGTAATGGAAGAGTAGAGATGGCAAGTGGGACACCAAGTAATCCCTCCTCACAACAGTTAAAAAAAAGGATCCACGAACACCGGCTTGTAGTCAAATGCCAGGATCCCAGATGCTTAATCTCTACCCACACCGACACCAAGCAGCACCAATTCGATTGGAGCAACACAAAATTTGTAAATCAGGTGGTCCTCGACTTATAAGAATTCATTTAGTGGCCGTTCAAAGTTACAATGGCACTGAAATAAATGACTTATGACCGTTTGTCAGAGAGAGAGAGAGAGAGAGAGAGAGAGAGAGATATTTGAAATTTTTGGCTACAAAACCACCTTAATATTCTTGCTTCTCTACAAAGATATGTTTGATGCATTTCAGATATGCATTCTTCAATCCCTCCTGTTTTGGAAAGTGGAGACATTCAACTCCCTCTTCATATATACTTCCCAACCTATAAGCTGGGAAGTAGAAATTGTTCAAGCCTTGCAAATACTGATGGGACTTTTTGCCATGATCCAACTTCAGCAGAAGGGTATTACGCAACCACAAAAGCCTTGGTCCTCTGGGATGGTACCGCAGTGTTTGAAATGTTTGTGGTGAATGGCTGTCACTGCCATGACTTGGGGGTACTTTAAATTTATCAACTTGATCTCTTATCGCTGTTCCATATTCTTGTTTAAAGTTTTTACAGGGTATCGTGTGGTATGCATGTGTAACATACTAAAATAGACATTTCTAGGCTTCCAAAAAGCCTCCTAATCTTTCATTCGTTTGCCTGCTGATGACAACTATTTAGGGACTTATTTTACTGTGGATGAAATATTACCACTAGTTGATTATAGGAACTGACAACGGAGGATTCCAGAGTCCTAACAGCTGGACTAGCAATTCTATGAAAGTCAAACAGGCTTTCCCATAATACTAAATTTGGCCAAGCTTGGATTTAATTCCAGCCATCCTCTTAGCGAAATGGATAAGCATCACCCAGCTGATGCTGGACTGACTGAAGGGACCCTCTAGGTTGAGCTTAATTAGGCTTAGTACGCAACTAACTCACCCTCTTCTCGCTTGACAGGATTATTATTTTTGTTATTATCGTTTGTTGTTAGCCTTCCTTTGAACTGAAAACCACTTCAAAACATTCAGCAAAAGTCATCTGAAAGTTTCCGCCTGGTTGTGACACTGAAAAAAGAGAAATTATTATTATAAATAGCATATGGGGAAGATTATCGCCCTCTCTTCTAGGTTGCGTTGGCTCTGGATCTTTGGATGACAATCTCCACGTTTTTCCGGTTTATTTTTCTTCTCTGGGGTAGGACTAAGAGCAAAACAGTCCTAGTTATCCAGAAGTTTGTATTAACTATTGTGTAATGTGCGCTATTTTTTCCCCTAATTATTTTAAACACTCTCTCTGTTTGTAGAGCCACACGGGCCAGGCTCCAGGTGGTGATAGAGAATTTAAGTCTTCTTTATAATAATAATAATAATAATAATAAAGTTGGAAGGGACCTTGGAGGTCAGCGAGTCCAACCCCCTGCTCAGGCAGGAAACCCTATACCATTTCGGACAAATGGCTGTCCAGTCTCTTCTTAAAAACTTCCAGTGTTGGAGCATTCACCGCTTCTGGAGGCAGGTTGTTCCACTGGTTAATTGTTCTCACTGTCAGGAAGTTTCTCCTTAGTTCTAGGTTGCTTCTCTCCTTGATTAGTTTCCATCTGTTGC
>NW_015388055.1:93910-128336 GCF_001527695.2 Protobothrops mucrosquamatus | reverse complement strand
GAATAGCTTGACTCCCTCTTCTTTGGGGCAACCCCTGAGATATTGGAACCCTGCTATCATGTCACCCCCTAGTCCTTCTCTTCCTTGAGCTCGACATACCCAATTCCAGCAGCCTTTCTTTATATGCTTTGGCCTCCAGTCCCCTAATCATCTTTGTTGCTCTTCTCTGTACTCTTTCTAGAGTCTCAGCATCTTTTTTACATCGTGGTGACCAAAACTGGATGCAGTATTCCAAGTGTGGCCTTACCAAGGCCTTGTAAAGTGGTATTAACGCTTCACGTGAAAAGGGGACAATGTTAAAAATCACTGGGTGCTTAGTGGTCGCTTACAGAAACACAGTGGATGCAGGAATATCTCAGAGGTGCTTTTCCAAAAAGGCAACTTGGGTTTTTTTCTTTGACAACATTTCACTTCTCCTCCAAGAAGCTTCCAACTGAACCGAATGTTAGAAGCTTCTTGGATGAGAAGCAAAACGTTTTCAAACAAACAAACAAACAAACAAAAAACAAACAAACAAACCCCAAGAAAGTCCAGTTGCCTTTTTGGGAAAGCATCTCTGGGACCATCGTGACCTGGATGATTGGGAATCTTCACAGACAGAGGCACGATTACAATATTCTTTGGAAATTTATTCTGGAAGCAGGAGCTTCCTGTTCATAAATGTCACTGAGCTGTCCAGAGATCTGTAGAGGAAGCCTCCTTCCAAAATCCTGCAGTAATTTCACTCTATACTCGTAAGCCCTCTTGAGCCTTAATTTTAGAGACTTCCGGTGGGAATCAAAGCAAAGTCTGGGAAAAGAGAGGTGGACTAGCTTTTCACCAAAGAATTTGGTTTTACAATTCTCTGAGGATCCTTTAGGATGAGTTGCATACTTCTATGTTCTCTGTAATCTTATGTTCTCCAGAAGGGATTTGGTGTGAGTAACTCACAAGGTCTCGCACAGTCTGAATTGACTGAATTTCCTGCCCCTTTAACAGTTGATCTGTTTCTCAAATATTCCACGGACCATCTTTGATACCTATTTGAATTTAGACTTACAATCTTGCCTGCTGTTTTTACATCTCTAAAGTTTATGGGGAAGTCAACGAGGTATCTAGTGTTTCTGGGCACCAACTGTCTGGATGCAACAATTTTCAACTCCTGTTTATTTATTTATTTATTTATTTTAAACCAAATACCAGGAGTCCTCAACTTACGACCACAGTTGAGACCAAAATTTATGCTTATGTTAAGTGAGAAATTAATTGAGTGAATTTTGCACCATTTTATGACTGTTTTTTTTTTGCCAGATTTGTTAAGCGAATCAATGCAGTTGTAAAATGAGTCACCCGGTTGTTAAGTGAATCCGGCTTCCCCCCTTGACTTTGTTTGTCAGACGGTCACAAAAGGGGGTCGCGTGACCCTGGGACACTGCAAACCATCATAAATGTGAGTCAGTTGTCAAGCGTTGGAATTTTGATCACGTGACCCTGGGGATTCTGCAACGGACGTAAGTGTGGAAAAACGGTCATAAGTCACTTTTTTCAGTGACATTGTAACTTTGACTGGCCACTAAATGAACTGTTGTAAGTTGGGGACTGCTTGTATCCGGTTTGGAACTTCTGTGATTTTACTGCATTTAGGTGCTACATAAATATATTCACTTGGCTTTCTGCCACTGTGCAGAGGAAGATGCACCTCAAATTTTGCAGATGCAGAATCCGAATTATGCATTTGCCAAACTGCCTTGCAGTTGTGTAGAATACCCACCTCCTTTGTGTTAAAAGTTCTTCTTTTTGCAGACTCCCTGTTGTTTCAGAAATGCAGGTGAGACATTTTAAAGCTGAAAATGTGCGGTCCAAATAAATAAATTTAAAAAAAGCAAGCTGTGAAATGTGTCAGAGTTGGGCATATATTTTGAAACGCGTCCCGTTCTAAAGTATGGTGGGAAAATAGGTTATGGCGGAATGTGCTCAGTTGTCTGTGTTCCTCGGAGTTGGAGAACTGAGCGGCCGGCATGTGATTTTATCATTCTTGCTAACTGACCCTTTAGCTAAAAAGTTTAATAGGGGATAAATTCACATGTGAATTCATAATCCTCTCTGTTGTACCAGAAGGATTCTTTAACAAATCAGCAACAAAGAGGATCTTAGATAGCTTGCTTCTTCTTTGGGGGGTTTCCTCCTCCTCCTCCTCCTCCTCCTCCTCCTCCTTTCCAGATTTAGTGGGTTAACTAGTTCCTTTCTAGAGGAGTCAGCCAAGACAGTTTTTCTTGGCTTCCCAGCTGAAGCATAGGGGAGCAAGAACATTAAAACTGTTAAAAATCCTGTAGCGTTAAGGGAGGTTATATACAAGGATTGAAATATATGGTAGCAAGATAGATCTGTCTGTCTCTATCTGTCTGTCTGTCTCTGTATCTCTCTCTTTCTCTTTCTCCTCTTTCTCTTTCTCTTTCTCTTTTCTCTCTCTCTCTCTCTCTCTCTCTCTACCTCTACGTCTTTTTCTCTCTCCTTCTCTCTCTCTCTCCCTCTCTCTCTTACTGTTTCTCTCTCTCTCTCTCTCTACCTCTACCTCTTTCTCTCTCTCTCTCTCTCTCTCTGTGTGTGTGTGTGTGTGTCTCCCCTATACACATATAATACACACACATAAATGTAACACACACACACACACACAAACATGCATGTTTATTTAGTATTTGATTTGTGCAGCCACCCGTCTCACCTAAGTAACTGTCAGCGGGTCACAACAGATAAAAAACAATTCAACGAAAATAATTTTAAAACCAGTGCACAAACTTATAAAAGCCACCCATCATCCATTTGAAGCAGAAAATCGTGACCCCTGTCAGAATCTGTCCTCATAGGAGCTCAGCACAGTCCTTGGAAGTGCTCCCCACCAGCAACGCCCTGGTTTCAGGGTCTTCCTAAATGACTGCGGGGGGTGGGCGGGTCAGGGCTGATCTAAGGGTCTGGGGGATGATGTCCTGTCCTGTCCTGTCCCACCCCATCCTTCTATTCTATTCTATTCTATTCTATTCTATTCTATTCTATTCTATTCTATTCTATTCCATTCCATTCCATTCCATTCCATTCCATTATCTCCAAGGTCCCTTTCTATTCTGTTCTGTTCTGTTCTGTTCTACTCCTCAAGACCTTCCATGGCTCTGTGAATTTTGATCCAACCACTGGACCTTAAGACCCTCTGAGACCGTTTCAGACCTGGCTGGGTTTTTGATGTCAACCCGCCACTTTTGTTCCTGATGGTTTCATTACATTACATTTTTATGGCGTTTCTACTTCTGGCGTTATTGTGGTTTTATGGTTATTGGTTTATTGCAAGCTGCTGTGAGCATCCCTAAGGATTGCAAAGGCGGTCTTAAAAGATTTTAGCTAAAAATAAGAGCCCTGTTATTTCATGTGCAATTATGAAATGTGCCTTGTATCTCTTCAGCTGCTCAGGACTTTGGCAATCTTAAGGTCACTGCCTTTGACAAAAACTCTCAATTTAAAAGCCTGGGAGGGACCCATTGCCCCTTCCCACCAGCATCAACTTAAACAGTCCAGAACTTAAGTGCACCAGAATCCAAGATGACATGAGAAAAAAATCCTGCTTTCTTAGGCAAGGCCCCACATATTACAGGGAACACCAATGTTTTTACAGTGCAATCCAAACAAGGTAAGTTGCCAGATAGGAAACCCAGGAATCGTTTAAGGAGCAGGCAGGTGTATTGGTCAGATAAAAAGAGCAAGGAATGAGCCTTAATCTGTGACCACAAGGCAATCCTCAGCCTTGGTTTTATCATTTCAATCCCACTCTATAGATCTATAGATCAAACTGCTTTTGAGTTAACTAGAAATGCTAAAATGTGTTGGAGTGTATGTGCTCATACATTCAGACGCAAAGAAATGGATGAAAAAGGTAGAGTAGAGTAGAGTAGAGTAGAGTAGAATAGAATAGAATGGAATGGAATGGAATGGAATGGAATGGAATAGAATAGAATAGAATAGAATAGAATAGATTGTGGAATGGAATGGAATAGAATAGAATAGAATAGAATAGAATAGAATAGAATAGAATAGAAAATATAGAGCAGAACAGAACAGCATGCCTGGCTGAGGAATTCTGGGAGTTGAAGTCCACAAGTCATAAAAGGGCCAAGTTTGAGGACCCCTGTGGCTTAACTGGAGCTGATGAATTATGTATATCTTGCCTCTTAAATTCACCCGAGTCTGTGAATTTCGCTTTAATGCCAAGAGTAATGTTAATATTTGGTTAGTAATGGAAAATTATTACCATTTCTACCGGACTTAAAAGAGTTTTCTTGGGCCTTCTGGTGCAAATTCTTGATTCTCAGAAGAGGCACATGAAGTGTTTTCCCCTACTCTCCGTTAGCAACCCTTCTCTTTGCATGTACTGTATCAGCTAGAGGAGTTTCCAAATTGCCACAACATGACAGTCCCTATCAGCTTCTCAAACCCGTGCAGGCTCTGAGCCTTTTAGCCTGTGTGTTCCCCCCCCCCACAAAGTTAAGCACTGGTTACTTAGCCAGCTCTAACTAATTTTAGAGTGGAAGAGAAACTTTTGCTGGAGTGCTATTTGGGATCTGCTTTTTAATCCTGATCTGTTTAATGTTTGCCTTCTGACATTCTAGGCCAGACGTCGTTTTAATGGTATGTGTGGCGATAAAGCCAATAAGCTGTCAAGATGATTGATAATCTAAGCATTATAGCAATATGACTTTCCTGTTCTCTTCTGGGCTTCAGATGTTGGTTTCCAAATTGAATTCTTATAGTGTGCGGCTATATTCTCTAAACACAGGATTTCAGGAAGGGAGGCTGCTTGGCTAAAGGCGAAGCCTTGGATCTGCCCCCTCCTCGCCCCTCCATAAAATGAATCTGTTAATTTTGGAAACTCCCAGAGGGAGGAAGTTGCAGATGTAAATGCTGGTTGTCAAATGCTCTTCTCAAATTTAATAAGGTCTGGCTGGTCACCACGAGGGTGGTGGTGATCATCATAATCACTTAGTTGGGTTTATCTCCAAGATGCTCGTTCATTTTATCCCCATAATAACAATCTTTGAAGTAAGTTGAATTGAAAAAAAAAATGACTGGGCTAGAATGTAGAATATTTAGAATACATTATTTGACAAAGTGTAATTAGACACACAAGGAATTTGTCTCGGGTGCAGAAACTCTGAGCTTTTATAACTGAGGATGAACTGAGTTTTGATCTTCCTGATCCTAACTCATCATAGCACGTAGGCCTTTATTGATGAAGACCAACACCTTGAGTTGGAACCGGAAGCAAACTGTTACCCATTGCAGTTCATGGAGCAAGGGTGTCCTTCTTTGGACACCCAGTAGGCCACATCTGCAGTACTGCATCCAGCTTTGATCACCACATTATAAAAAAGACATTGAGTCTCTGGAAAGAGTGCAGAGAAGAGCAACTAAGATGATTAAGGGGCTGGAGACAAAAACATATGAGGAACGGTTGCAGGATTTAGGTATGGCCAATCAAGTGAAAAGAAGGACTAGGGGGAGGGGGACATGATAGCAGTCTTCCAATATCTAAGGGGGGACAACCCATTCTCCAAAGCACCAGAAGGCAAGACAAGAAGCAATGGATGGAAACGGAATAAAGAGAGAAGCAACCTAGAACTAAGGAGAAACTTCCTAACAGTGAGAACAATTAATCAGAAGGAACAGAAGTTGCCTTCAGAAGTTGTGGGTGCTCCATCACTGGAGGTTCTCAAGAAGAGACTGGACAGCCACTTATCAGTCTCCTGCTTGAGCAGGGGGTTGGACTAGAAGACCTCCAAGGTCCCTTCTAACTCTGTTATTCCTATTCTGTTCTACTCTACTCTACTCTACTCTGCCATTCTGTGAACCAATGTGTATGTATGTGTGTGTGTGTCTCTCTCTGTGTCTGTACACACACACACACACACACACACATGGAGACTGTTGAAGGCTCATTTGTTTCTGCATACACAATTGTTGTTTCCAGTCACGAGGGGTATTTTAACTAGTTCAGATTGTCTAGGAACTGCTTAGGTAGTCTGATTTTTCCCCCAGTGTGTTTCTTTGTAGGCAAAAGGGGAAGAGACCACCAAGTTTGATGAGTGGGCAGAACTGGACGGGGACACCTTGCAACTAATAGCTTCTCCTCATTGACTCAATTTGTACTCTGCGCCTGCTTCTCCTCCCTCCCCGAGCCTTGCTTTTAGCTGACAGAGATATAGCGCAGCCTAGACTATTACTTCAACCATTTTGCCCCAGGAAAAGCATTAGTAATTTATAAATAAAATAGGAGAAGTCCAACATAGGTTTATTGACAACAATCGCACTATTAATGTTAGGCAAGCAGTTTGAAGTTGAATTAGGTGTATCTACTGATTTATGAACTGCTGTTCTTCCTACCCAAAACAGATCACTTGAGCACTGAGCAGTAACTCATCTGGCCTTGCAAGACTGGTGTAAACATAGGAGGAAAAGTGGAATTCATTGTGTCTCGACCTTCCACGGGTAATCCTCGACTTACGACGGCAACGGAGTCCAAATTTTCCATTGCTAAGCGAGATAGTTGTTCAGTGAATTTTGCCCCATTTTACGACCTCTCTAGCAACTGCAGTGGTTAAGTTAGTAATACGGTTGTTAAGTGAATCCAAGTTCCCCCACTGATTCTGCTTGTCAGACAATTGCAAAAGGAGATCGTTGCAACCGTCATAAATATGAGTCAGCTGACAAACGTCTGAATTTTGATCATGTGACTACAAGGATACTGCAATGGTTGTAAGTGTGAAAAAGAGTCGTAATTCGCATTTTTTCAGTGCCGATGTAACTTTGAATGAGGAATAAACAAATAGTTGTACATCAAGGTGGACAAACACTCCCGTTCTTGGGGTTCCCTTGATTGGGAGAGGAGCTATTTAGGAATCGTTGTTGAATATGAGTGACACAAGGGATACTATTAAGATTGATACCTTGTCCATTAACCGGTGCCCTTTGGCTGTATGAGATTTAAGTTCCCATAGTCAATCAAATATGATTCTTATAATCCAATCTCCACTGACAAAACTTGATCTCTGTGTAAAGCTGGGCTTTCAAAACATTCTGGAGGCTTTGTAAGTCAGGAGTTTTGATTGACTGACGTATGGATCGTGGGCTATCAAATTGTTCTTGATTCTTAGCAACCCAGAAGATAGATTTTTCTCCAAGGTGATCTGTCTCTGACTTGCCCTTTGGGGTCTTTTAATATTGGCCCTACTGTGTCAATGACAATTCTCAGTCATCCAGGTAGAGTTGTCTGGAAATTGAGTCACAACAACTGGAGTCCAGTCGCCACGACTCAACTTCCAGATTGAAGTCTCTCTTGCTCTCATCAAGATCGTCCACATTGCTCCTGGTTATCCCCTTCTTCTTTCTTTTTCTTTTCTCCTTTCCCAGCACTGTGGACTTTTCAAAGAGGTTCTCACGTAATGTGCCCAAAATACAATAGTTTGAACCTGGTAATTTATGCCTGAGGTGAGGACTCTGGCTTGACTTGTCTATGATCCGTTGGTTCATTTTCTTGGTTGTTCATTGTCATTGAATCATCTCATGAGTCTTCTCCAACACCAAAGTTCAGAAGCATAATACACTTTCTATTCCATAAAGTATCAGAGAGAAAACAATTGCCTGTATGATCCTGGATATTATAGGTAAATACCCATCATGACCTAGGAAACTTTTCTGAGGCCTCCATCCAATCAAGCTCTACAACATACGTCTCAGCTGCCGATCCCTTCATCCATTTTGTTCAGGGGTCTTCAAACTTGGCCCCTTTATGACTTGTGGGCTTCAACTCCCAGAATTCCTCAGCCAGGCACATGTGCCTGGCTGAGGAATTCTGGGAGTTGAAGTCCACAAGTCATAAAAGGGGCCAAGTTTGAAGACCCCTGATTTAGTTGATCCTAAAAGGCAAAAGCTCCCCACCACTTTCATATTTTCATTGTTAATTCTACGGCTGGCTTCATCGAGAGTTAACTTGTGGAAAACATACTTCTATTTATTAACTTCTGTTGCGGATGAAATGTGTCTGACTTTGACACGAGTTGTCACAGATACGTTTTATCTGATCCATGAGTTTGTACGGATTCACGTAGAAGGAATTTTGATGGTTTAATTTAACTAAGAGAGACTGCCTTACAAATTTGGATCCTTGGGTTTTCATCAGCTTGCACTTAATCTTCTTGAGTTTTCCCTGAACTCTTTTATCTTAAAACTCCCTTATCCTGCAAGAAATAATAATAATATAATATTACAGTGCAGGCTAAAGTTGGACTCCCAGTCCCCCAATTTCTGGTTGATGCTTCAACCGCTACACCAAATTGGCTCTTTTTATTTCATATTAAAAGAAGGACTTTCATATGTAATTAATTTATATGCAATAAATTGAAATGCTCTGTCCAGTTCTTGGCCACTACAATAGAATAATAAAGCATTGAGACCTTAGACAGATTGCAGAGAAGAGCAATAAAGATGATAAGGGGTCTGGAGGCTAAACCATATGATGAATGGTTAAGGAACGAGGTATATCTAGCCTAACAAAGAGGAGACTTAGGGAGTGATATGACAGCTGTCTTCCAGCACTTGAAGGCTGGCACAGAGAAGAGAGAATTGACTTATTCTCCAAAGTACCGAACAAGAAGCAATGGGTGGAAGCTCAAAGAGAGATCCTATCAGGAACTAGAGAGACATTTCCGAATAGAGAGGGCAATTGACCAATGGAACAGCTTCCTTCCTGGAATTTTGGGTGCTCCATCACTGGAGGTTCTCAAGAAAAGATTGGACAGCCATTTGTCCAGAATATAATAAGGTCTCCTGCATTGAGCAGGGGTTGGACTAGAAGACTCTAGTTCCCCTCCAGCCCTATCCTTCTGCATTTGCAGAACAACTTGCAGAATTTCTGCAAGTTGTTCAGTGGAACGACTTGCCTCCAGAAGTTGTGAATGCTCCAACACTGGAAGTTTTTAAGAAGAGACTGGACAACCATCTGTCTGAAATGGTATAGGGTTTCGTGCCTAAGCAGGGGGTTGGACTAGAAGACCTCCAAGGTCCCTTCTAACTCTGTTATTCCTATTCTGCTCTACTCTACTCTACTTTACTCTACTACTTTATTCTATTCTATTCTATTCTATTCTATTCTATTCTATTCTATTCTATTCTATTCTATTCTATTCTATTCTATTCTATCAATTGCACCTTTTGGGGCCTTTGCTTTGAAGACTGTCCTTGTTTGCCTGGATGTTCACGCAGTCATAGTTCCTTAACTCTGCTTCTGGTATCAGAGAAAGATTTACCTTTGCAAACACCTGTAGCCTTCTGGGAAAAGCCTATACAGTGACTGTGTCAGCTTTCCAAAACCCACTGGTTATTTTCACTACTGAAGAAAGGATGTTTCACTCAATGAAGAATTTTCTTTTCAGTGTTTGCACAATCCTACTTTTCTAATGCAGCGATTTTGGAGGCAATTGAATGTGACTTCTCCTTGCCTTCAAAACTCTCAAACAATAGGGAAGAGTTAGCTCAATCAGTGGAAGAAATAGTCTGCACATGATTCCTGAGAATGGGTGGCTTTTCATTAGATGTTTAATGCAAAACCTAACCATCTCTTGGAAAAAATTTTGTCGGTTTAATCAGTGGAGAAATGTGTAACTTCTCTGTAATTCCATTATGCACTGAGTTAGGCAATATGATCCCATGACTCTAGTAATCAAAGCCCTATTTTACTCTGGCTATTTATAGATTATTTTTAGCAGAATTAGAGAAGCAACCTAGAATGCAGAAGAAGTTTCCTAACAGTGAGAACAATCAACTAGAGAAACAGCTTGCCTTCAGAAGTTGTGGGTGCTCCATCACTGGAGGTCTTCAAGGAGACCCTGGACAGCCACTTGCCTGGAATGGTCTAGGGCAGGGATAGGCAACCTTGGCTCTTTTATGACTCATGGACTTCAACTCCCAGAATTCCTGAGCCAGCATGGCTCAGCATGGAAACCTCTCCCTTTCCCCTCAGCTTGGCTGGCTCAGGAATTCTGGGAGTTGAAGTCCATGAGTCATAAAAGAGCCAAGGTTGCCTACCCCTGGTCTAGGATCTCCTGCTTGAGCAGGGGGTTAGACTAGAAGACCTCTGAGGTACCTTTCAACCCTGTTATTCTATGTTCTATGTTTTTAGCTTTCCTCATGAAGACCTGGCTGTTCCCCCAGACACCAGGCCAGGGTGGGAATTGAACCTAGCACATGTACAATAAACCTGGAAGGACTATGGCGTCTTGGTTGGGGCTGATGGTCTCGTTCCACTGAGTTCTGGTGTTATTCTCTCTGTTGCTGCTGTTAGCTGCCCAGAGGAATACTGTATAAGATGGACAGGCACATAAA
This sequence comes from Protobothrops mucrosquamatus, assembly GCF_001527695.2. Taxonomy (NCBI): domain Eukaryota; kingdom Metazoa; phylum Chordata; class Lepidosauria; order Squamata; family Viperidae; genus Protobothrops; species Protobothrops mucrosquamatus. Next base: position 117,938 of record NW_015388055.1, on the reverse strand, counting down.
TCTAATAAATAAATAAAAAAGTCCCTAACTTACACTGACAAAGCCCATTTTTCTTTTTTGAAGCTGTCTTGGCAATACCGACATGCGTCAGCATTATATTAAAAATAAATCCTTTCCTCTTATAAATTCAGAAGGATTTTTCCCTTCTCTCTCTCTCTCTCTCTTTCCGTTTTGCTAGTAGTCAAACTTATATTTCAGCGGAGCATGGAAGTAGATGACAGAGGCTTGGAATGGTTCGGCTTTATAAAACCATGTGGAAAGTTTCCCGTGTTTTATGTAAATAGAGATTGATGGATCGTTTTACACAGAGTGCTAGTTTTTGACAAAAAGTATTGATGGCTGCTTTCAGCAAGTGTTACTCGAGATGACAGAATATTGCATTTTAAGATGAATTACACAAGAAAACTCCCAGCTTGGGAGTGCCATGCATTTTACTTCATCTGTTTTTGTTTTGCTTTGCTGGAATGACTAAAATCCATGAATATCTGCAGAATTAGCTGTCACTGGGTGCAGGCCTAATTCTGAGAGATCCAGTGTTTGAAATCCAGAGGTTCCATTCCCTCCCGCTATGATGATCTTCGCCAGAATCTTTTCTGCTCCTTTCTCACCGGGAATCAATTCTTAACCCTCTCATTCCTTCTGGAACCAGCCTTTCGCCTATCGTGTTTGAATTATTTTTTATTTTGGTTGGGACTATTCTGAACTGGAAGTCCAGGGAGGACAGCCTGGCTGCTAGGTAGGTGGGAATTATAGATTCTCTCCCTAGAAAGAAAACTTGCCTTGAATTGACCTCAAGGAGTTCTCCCATTATGACCCTCACTGCCATTTGTCACTCCTACTAGTATTGTTGCAATCGAACCCTTCTTTGTTCCTTTAGTGAAGAGATAAGGAATATTTTCCATGACACAAAAGCCTGATTACAATGGACACTATTAGGAGCTAACAGCTGTCGGAACGTGGGCCCAGGTCATCGTGAAATTTCAGTTCCCTTCACGTACAGCTCTTAAGCCAATTGCTTCCCATCACTGTCCTGACGGACACGGACTTTAATGATGGATCCTTTTAATTCAGTTTGACCTGCGGGCTGAATTATGCAACTCCTGGCAAAAGAAAATAGTAAAGCTTCCTTTGAGTTTGATTGCAAATGCAAGTATCTTCCTTTCCCAAAGATGATGATGATGATGATAATAATAATAATAATAATAATAATAATGATGATGATGATGATGATGATGATAATAATAATAATAATAATAATAAAGTTGGAAGGGATCTTGGAGGTAATAATAATAATAATAATAATAATAATAATAATAATAATAATAATAATAATAATAATAAAGTTGGAAGGGACCTTGGAGGTCATCTAGTCCAACCCCCTGTTCAGGCAGGAAACCCTACACCATTTCAGACAAATGGCTGTCCAGTCTCTTCTTAAAAACCTCCAGTGTTGGAGCATTCACCGCTTCTGGAGGCAGGTTGTTCCACTGGTTGATTGTTCTGACTGTCAGGAAGTTTCTCCTTAGTTCTAGGTTGCTTCTCTCCTTGATGAGTTTCCATCCGTTGCTTCTTGTCCTGCCTTCAGGGGCTTTGGAGAATAGCTTGACTCCCTCTTCTGTGGGGCAGCCCCTGAGATATTGGAGGGATAATAATAATTGGAGGGATAATAATTGGAGGGATAATAATAACAATAAAAACAATGTTGGAAGGACCTTGGAGGTCATCTAGTCCAACCCCCTGCTCAGGCAGGAAACCCTATACCATTTCGGACAAATGGCTGTCCAGNGGTTCCATTCCCTCCCGCTATGATGATCTTCGCCAGAATCTTTTCTGCTCCTTTCTCACCGGGAATCAATTCTTAACCCTCTCATTCCTTCTGGAACCAGCCTTTCGCCTATCGTGTTTGAATTATTTTTTATTTTGGTTGGGACTATTCTGAACTGGAAGTCCAGGGAGGACAGCCTGGCTGCTAGGTAGGTGGGAATCATAGATTCTCTCCCTAGAAAGAAAACTTGGTTGCCTCAAATTGGCCTCAATGAGTTGTCCCATTATGACTCTCACTGCCATTTGTCACTCCTACTAGTATTGTTGCAATCGAACCCTTCTTTGTTCCTTTAGTGAAGAGATAAGGAATATTTTCCACGACACAAAAGCCTGATTACAATGGACACTATTAGGAGCTAACAGCTGTCGGAACGTGGGCCCAGGTCATCGTGAAATTTCAGTTCCCTTCACGTACAGCTCTTAAGCCAATTGCTTCCCATCACTGTCCTGACAGACACGGACTTTAATGATGGATCCTTTTAATTCAGTTTGACCTGCGGGCTGAATTATGCAACTCCTGGCAAAAGAAAATAGTAAAGCTTCCTTTGAGTTTGATTGCAAATGCAAGTATCTTCCTTTCCCAAAGATGATGATGATGATGATGATGATAATAATAATAATAATAATAATAATAATAATAATGATGATGATGATAATAATAATAATAATAATAAAGTTGGAAGGGATCTTGGAGATAATAATAATAATAATAATAATAATAATAATAATAATAATAATAATAATAATAATAATAATAATAATAATAATAAAGTTGGAAGGGACCTTGGAGGTCATCTAGTCCAACCCCCTGTTCAGGCAGGAAACCCTACACCATTTCAGACAAATGACTGTCCAGTCTCTTCTTAAAAACCTCCAGTGTTGGAGCATTCACCGCTTCTGGAGGGAGGTTGTTCCACTGGTTGATTGTTCTGACTGTCAGGAAGTTTCTCCTTAGTTCTAGGTTGCTTCTCTCCTTGATGAATTTCCATCCGTTGCTTCTTGTCCTTCCTTCGAGTGCTTTGGAGAATAGCTTGACTCCCTCTTCTGTGGGGCAGCCCCTGAGATATTGGAGGGATAATAATAATTGGAGGGATAATAATTGGAGGGATAATAATAACAATAAAAACAATGTTGGAAGGACCTTGGAGGTCATCTAGTCCAACCCCCTGCTCAGGCAGGAAACCCTATACCATTTCGGACAAATGGCTGTCCAGTCTCTTCTTAAAAACTTCCACTGTTGGAGCATTCACCGCTTCTGGAGGCAGGTTGTTCCACTGGTTAATTGTCCTCACTGTCAGGAAGTTTCTCCTTAATTCCAGGTTGCTTCTCTCCTTGGTTAGTTTCCATCTGTTGCTTCTTGTCCTGGATTACTTTTGGATTTTTAATCTAATCCGCAACTCTGGGAATTCTCGCCGGTATTCCTTCCGAGGACTAACCGGGTTTTTGAGATCAGCCAAGTTTTGCTAGATAGGGCTACTCAGATCAGCTTTGATCTGGCATAAAAAGGGGAAACCGTTTCCTGGGGCTCAACCCAATATAAGACTTGCCTTTATAGCGATGCAGGCTGACCGCTTTTATTTTTAAACTTTTATTTTATTTTATTAGCCCGGCTGCTTTTCAAAAAATAAAAAAAGTCTTCATTACAGTTATCATACATAATGAAAAAAAAATATTCATGATTTCACACAGTGAAATCAAACATTTTCATTTGAAGAACAGCTATGTTCACTAGAACCATGGAGACCGGGGTTAATATACCCACAGTCTTTTGTGTAGAAATTTTAAGCTGCTAAAAACTTATATTGAACAATACGGTGTCATATTTCAGGCCTCTGAAGGACACCACATACATCATTAGATGTCATTTAGAAACAGCCACATTATTAATAGCCATTCCTTCCTGGAATGGAGAAACATATGTTTCTGTTCTCTCCCTACAAATCTGTCTTGACAACTGATTTTTAAATTTCTCAAATTATTTTTCTACTTATGTAAAAGTATTTTTATCGTGACTGAGAACCTTTATTTATCTAACTGAACATTAGTTCTGCTGCCTGGAAAATGTTCTTTTCTTTCCTCTTGGACCCAAAACGGAACTTAAGTTTACAACTTTGGCAAAACATGGGAATTTGCACAATATTGTGTAATTTCTCCAACAGAAAAATGTCCGGAATCATTTTTTTGTTTTGTATTTATCCCTAAGATTATTAAATTATTGGTCTACTTCTCTTTCTGAGGCCAAATCATTTGAGGAATGACCACTTGGTGGCCATTTGATGGCCAGTAAGTTCTTCACACCCAGTTGCGTACTTAACAAGCATTTCTGTTTTCCTGGGATTTCTTCCTATAATTGTGAAGGGATTGTGGTGACCTTACAATTATAGACCTACTCTAGTTGATTTGGGTTAACTTCAGAACTTCAGTTTTTTACTTAAGGCACATGTGTCCTTTTCCACGGGTAGATCAACTTTTCCTTGCAGATGATGGTGGATCAATTTGGTGGAATTGAGGTTTCAGTTATTTGTGACAATTCAGCTTTTTCTGAAAATGTCCTTGCTGTGATGCGACTCCCCCGCCCCAGACCTGACTGCTCTGAGCCTTAAAATGATGTTTCAAGGAGACTTTAACCCATGAATTCATTCCATCTGAAAGCCAAACCACACCTCCCAGCTGCTGAATAAATAGATTCTCATGACAGAATAATTCATCTCCAGTCATGAAAACATCAACTTTAAACGACAGCTTGTAGAGACCCCTGTGCTTGTTAGGGGCAGATCAAGAGCCCAGATGCTGCTGGATGTAAACTCATGAAGGGAAGATTAATTTATCTGTCATCCTCAGCTTTAACAGTTGTTGTAAATCTGATTTTTAGCTCTGAGCTCAAATGGGGAGTAAAGGTTGGTGTGGATGTCTGGCATGCATGGAGAATTGAGCTCAGAAATATAATTAAGATGTATGGATTTCAGGTTTATGAACAGTCAGACATTCAGTTGCACTGGGTTTCGAAAAGCAGAGAAAAATAAACAACGTTATCCGAAGACAGATTTAGCACTGTTGCAGATACACTCGGAAATTGCCCTGTGTCTATCGGTTCTATCTTCCCAGTTAGGGTTTTTATTTAGCAGGGCTGACGGAAAATATGATTTTGACCCTACTGCTCACACACTATGTTTTCTCTCTCCAGGTGATATGTATTTATTTAACTTATTATTTCATTTTATTTATACCCTGTCTTTATTATTTTTACAAATAAGTCAAGGTGTGGTGAACATATGCAGACACAGGGAGCCACCTGTTACTTTATCTGCACACTAATAACTCTGGGAAGTGAGTTAGCTGAGATCAAGGTCAACTCTGTTGTGAGTACCGCAGTTCCAACTGGGGAAATGTAACCATCCTAGACCAGGCCAAGTCCCCCCCAAAAATGCCAGGGAATTTCTAAAAGTTTCTAATCAGCCATCAACAGGCACATAGACACCAACAACATTTATAGACTATGCAGAAGAGACAATCACCCAGCCAAAAAGACCCCAGCACCTCCCCACCAGCAATCAGCACCCAGATCAGCATAGATTAATTCCAAGGTCAACTTCAGACCAACAATCAAGTAAGCAAGACCCCCAGTCAAGAAACTGCCAAAGAAGCCAACAGCAAACAGCCCAACCAAATCACCACCAAGACCACCCCCACCGACACTGACAGGGCAAGCCATCAGAATATAAACTGACAGCAAACCCACTCCCTTACTAGCACTGATGATGTTACCTATGTCATGAAACATCTGCAAGAAAACAAGCAATCTCAGAGAACACCTCCATCATCGTCGTTGTCCTCCTCCTCCTCCTCCTCCTCCTCCTCCTCCTCCTCCTCCTCCTCCTCCTCTTCCTCCTCCTGCTCCTCTTCCTCCTCCTCCGCAAACCCCACCCACTTCTAGCACTGATGATGTTACCTAGTTTGGGTAATAAAACGTCTGCAAGAAAACAAGCAAGCACAGAGAGCACCAAGGACCCCACAGTCCCCTAATAGAATTGTCGACTTGAATGATTTTAGCCCCACTTGGAAAAAAAAATGGTGGACTTATTATTAAGTAATCAGTTGGTTAATCAGCCAAAGGTTGAACTATGAGGATCGAATTTACTTTTTTTTAGTATAATCAGAAGGAAGGCTCGTGACAAATGGAGTTTATAACCGTTACCAAAATAGTTGTTTGTAAAGGATAAGGATGGTTGGTCTCCTAAGATGTCTGAAAGATTGCGAAGGTTTTGGATGATCGGTATGAATTGGTTTGTATTGATTTCGATATGGCTCTTGTGGGTTATTCATACAAACTGGGAGCCTGTGAAAAACATATTTTTTATATATTTAATTTTGATGTAAACCGCCTATGTAGCTTTCCTGATGCATTTGTGGAATGTTTTAATGAATCCATTTTACCAGGATTGTACAGTTTGGGTTGGTAAAAGATCTCACAAAAGAGGAAAACAGTTTTAACAACTAAGTTTATTTCCAAAATTGGCAATCAGATAATGATTTGCTTGTTCTTATTATTGTGTTTTGAGGAGCCTACTTTGGTGTGCAATGAGATCCAATTTTGTACATGTTTAGTTGACGGTGGATTATTTTTTCCAATTCCATTCCAGGGCAGAAAATGCCAGCAGAAACTTTTGTGGAAATCCAATAGATGATTGTTGTTGGGTTTGTTTTTTTTAAAAGGACTTGACTACTTTCTATTATCAGGGCAAATTATTAGTTGCACAGGCTTTTCAGATTGCTATTTAAATATGAGCTTCTATTTTCTTAAGACACAAATTCTTTGACATGTCACAGCCTATGAACTTCCTATGACAAGTGCCTTATCCAATCAAGGGGAAGGACTCTTGTTTTCTCAACTCAAAAGGAACAACATCTAGAACAGGAGCGTCAAACTGCCACCGTGGGCCAGACGTGTCACGAGGAAACCGCGCCCACAGGGAAAAAGTTCCGATAGTCATGTGACATCATGTGACATCACGAGTTTGACATATCTGATCCAGAACAACTGAAGATTTTTTTTATTACAAATCTAGAAAAATCTAGAACAACTAGAGTACACAGCCTGCATCTTGAGGTGGACCCCATTTGACTGACATGGTTCTTTTCTAAATCTTTGGGAATATTGCTCAATAAAGAACATTTTAATGCCTTGGGAATGGCTGGGAAGCTGGGATGATGCTTTTACTCGAAACGTGAAAGCTTTTCAAAACTTTCCTGGAGGGTAGCCAACATTTTGTGGGGTTTATTGTGTATATGCGGGTGTAGCACGCGGGGAAGAAGGGAGCACGTTAACAAACAAGGACCTGACCTGGTTGCTACAACAATTTTTACCAAAACCCCTTAACATTAAAAGATGGGGTCTCTTCATTTCTTCCTTCCAATTAACAACGAACGAGACAGCCTTAAAAATCCCAAGAATTGAAAAAGAGAAGTGAGCGGCTTCAATTGTGACACCTCCAGTTAAGAGGTGAGGGAGACAATTAGCCTCCGGTTTTAAAATTGCTTAACCTTCTTAATGGACTTGGGCAGTTTTTACCCACTTAGATGGATTTGGTGCGCTAATTAAGGATGGATCAAAATTTAAAAGAAGCTTTTCATTTTTCTTGGATCTTACCTCTGAGCATGGCAGAGGATGGTCTTTGAGTAAAGTCTTTGGCCTCACAAACAAGTCCTTTGATGAGTCAGTCAGGCTCAAATTGACATCGTTTGACAGGCAGGGTCTTCCAAGTCATTGGGTTTTAAATTGAGAGTCCAAAGAAGAGATGTAACCATGGATGAACTAATTGTTTCTGCCATATTAGAAGCACAATAAACTATTTGAGTATTACTCAATGAAGATCTGACTTAACTTGGGAGCTGCTAATTAGTCATCCTAGTGTATGTGGTCTTACAATGTGCTGTATCTTGTATTATTCTACGTTTGAAATCTACGACAGAAGAGCTGCTAATGGAAAAGGCAGCTGGATTTGATTTAACTCATCAACTGAACAAAGCCTGTTTGGCCTTCTCTAATATTTTAGAAGCTGAGATTTTTTTTAACACCGATTCAAACCATCTTGAAAGAGCTGGACCATACCAAGTTTTCAGGAAAATGAAGGTGACTGAAGGAAAGAATTTTGGAACCCACTGGGCAAAAATCCATGGTGTGGGGGTAAATGGGTCTTTCCACAACCAACTCCTCAAATGAAAATCTAGTATATTTGTTGAAGTGTTCTGCAGGGTTGTCTAAAATTGCGTAAGAGGCAGCTCCGTTGTCCCACATCTTTCAATGAGGCATTGATCTAAGGACGATAAAGTTTCTTAATTAGAGGTTTAGGATTCCACTCTCAAGTAATAAGTTTATGGTCAACTGTTTCCATTGAAAAGTTTTGTCTTCCAGTTCTAGGAACAATCAAACGGATTTAACGAAGGTATCTTTTAGATAGACTTCAGCCATCTCTGTTTCAGATGGGTTAGAAATTTTCCCCAAAGGTAGCCCATCTCAGGTTAGTTGACGGCCTACGCAAGGCCAAGAATTGTGACTTAAATGAAAATCTGTCTTTGAACGTTGTTTTATTGTAACATCTTACATGTTAAAATTGTGAAAAGATAGAAACCCTATGCAACATAGAGGACCAGAACTAAATTTAGCAGCTTTTCTTATATGAAATATTGGAGTAAGCATGGGTGCCAGCAGGCCAGGGGGGAATAACACAAAGAGAAAGACAACTGTGTGATTGAACACAATCATGACAAATGTGAAAAAGGGGCAGAACTTCGACCTCATGGTTCTGTCCCCCATCTTGACCATTTGACCCTCCCCCAATGACCCCCCCCCCTGGCCGTAACTTTTGTTTTAAAATAATGCAAAGGTTAACCAAGAACTTTCAGCGTTGTAGAAAAAATACATTGTTGTAGTTTTGAAACGAGGGGCATTAACAAACGGCAGGATTTGAGGTTCACCCATCCGGTCTCGGTGGCGTCAACGGTTGGCTTGCCTTGTCTTTTAATTCTTCAATTTGAAATCCAGGTTTGCTGTAGCCTTTTTAAATGTCAGATTGAGAGCAAATCTGACAACGTCAAGGTGCACAGAGGACGATTTCCATTCAAAACCTTGTTTTGGGATTAGGGCACGTCAGCTGCTGCATGTGAATATCCTTTAGATGCATCTTGTTAGTTACTCACCCACCCTGACCTGCTAGGATGCTTAGCATGAATTACTCCACCAGGGATGGGGCTCCTGCAAAGAAGGTTAGGAAAAAGGACACTGTTTCTCCCCCCCCCGGCCACTGGATGTATACCTTTCTCCCCCCCCAATATAGAAGGAAATCAGTTGCTAATCCTGATTTTTATTTGAGAAAGGAACCAGATGGTCTGAGCGTAGAAGGTCACCGAAGTGCCAGGGAGAGACCGCACAGTCTACACAAAAGGATTCCGGCAATTCCCATTTTCTTGAGCCTGGAACAAAGTCTTTGGTAAATCTAAAAAAGTCCTTTTTCTTGCATGACTAAACTCATTGAAAGATTAAGGGAAACAAGAGCTACTTTAGCATTACTCCCATTAAACTTATCATTTTTTAAAAAAAAAAACCATTTCCCCCCCCCTCCACCCTGAATGTTAAATCCAAATAAAAACTTAACCGTGAGGAAGACCCACTTCGTTCACCTTCGGCACTAGACACTAGATAACATTGAGAGCATTAAAGTATCCTATAACTGAGTTGCACCCTGTGGATTTTAAAGTTCTTTCCTTCTTGGCTGGAATAATTTTAAGTGAAATTTTCTCCTCTAACAGTTATTATATTCTTTTGGTCACGTTGCCTTAAACCTTTGAAGTTAAAAAAAAAAGGTGATAGGTGTTCTAGAAGCCAGTGGTTTTCTTTGTAGAAAAGAGAACAACAACAACAACAACAAAATACAAGCAGGGGTATGTTGGCAGACATGTATAGGAAGGTGGATAATGCTGGAGAATTTTGGCAGAGGAGAAGCAGGTTTTTCAAAAACAGACTGGACCGCCATTTGTCTCGGGTGGTGTAAAGTCTCTTGCCTTGAGCAGCGAGTTGGACTAGAACAGGGCTTTTCAACCAGTGGTACGGGTACCACCTGTGGTACATGGGCACCTGGCAGGTGGTATGCGACCATCCTAGAAAAGTGGTAGCGTGGGAGGGGAATGAGCTGAACCGGTGGCAGCACCGCACAAGCCTGAGTGAAAGACGGCTGGAGCTGCAGGGCTGTCAGGGCTCAATGGAAGTGCCAGGATCAGTGCCGCTTTCCGGCTGATCGGCGTTTCTTCGGGGCTGTCAGGACTCAGTGGAAGCGCCAGGATCAGCGCCAGACTCCAGCTGGAGCTCTGCACTGATCCTGGTGCTTCTGCTGACCCTGAAGAAGCATCAATCAGCTGGAAAGCAGCACTGATCCTGGCGCTTCTGTTGAGCCCAGAAGAAGCGCCGATCAGCTGGAATGTTGCAACCTCTCCAGGCTCTTGTGATTTACATTCAGATGCTTGGCAACTGATTCATATTTATGACGGTCACAGTGTCCCAGGGTCATGTGAAGTGACCAAAACCTGCTGCAACCACCCAGCAGACGGGGGGAATAAAAACCAAACACCCCCCCCCACCCCACCCCATCTGCCAATCCTCAACAGAAATGCTCACAACAATGAAAAATCGGACAGGAGGAAGAGCGCAACCAGGCGGGCAGGCAGGTGTCTTGCTCAGCTGTGCCTTGGGGGGGGGCACTTTTTTCAGTGCCATTGTAACTTCAAACAGTCACTTAGCAAACTGTTGTAAGTCGAGGACTACCTGTACTTTATCACTTTTTTCCTTTTTTGTTTTTTCTGGTCGTCAAGTTTTTGACACCTTGCTAGGCGGCTGGTGGTACTCGGATGTTGCCATATCCTAAAAGTGGTACAATGGGTGAAAAGGTTGAAAAGCCCTGGTCTAAATGTTGAACAGAGGAAGGTATGGATGCTTAATCTCCCCGGAAGTTTGAAAATTTGGAATTTGACGGTAGGCTTGCTATATTGCAGGCTGAAGGAAAAGAGCCGTTTAGCCCAGGGGTAGTCAACCTTGGCTCTTTTATGACTTGTGGACTTCAACTCCCAGAATTCCTGAGCCAGCCATGCTGGCTCAGGAATTCTGGGAGTTGAAGTCCACGAGTCATAAAAGAGCCAAGGTTGACTACCCCTGGTTTAGCCCATCCCAGCCCATCTTTGCTTCTGCTTGACGATAGTCATGGAAGGGGAGGCCTTTAGCCAACTAGAAGGACACCTTCTTTTGGTTAGGCAATGCCACCATTGAAGGGATGTTGACTGGAAGGGCCCAGAAGGAGAGCTGCTCCTGCTAGGGATATAACCAGATTGGAAAGCAGATTGGAAGTCAGTAATGAGAACGAACGGGATGAGTTGAGGTTTTCCATTTTTGGAAGCGGCGAGATGAAAAAGGCACAATTATGCAATTTAAAAATGCCTTCTGAGATGATTGTATTTGCAGCCGTCATGCCAGGATGAAAGATTAATAATAATAATAATAATAATAATAATAATAATAATAATAATAATAATAATAATAATAATAATAATAATAATAATGAAAAACAAATCTAGCTTGTTTAGAAACAATACGAAGACTCCTTTCTGGAAAAGGAAAGCAGAATATTCTTTCACCCAGGCGCAGTCTGATTGTTCATTTTCTTTTGCATTAATTTATCGAAGGACACTTGCCCAAATTACTTTCTGTCTCTCTGGAAAGCCTTTGATCTTGGTGACAGTTTGACTGCATTAGGGAGAGCCTATTGGTTAATCCTTTGCTTAACTTGTCCTTTTGGGCACAGCCAGGGGTCTTTCCAGAGCTAATCTGTCAGCACAGCCTAAATCCTAATCAAACAAGGAGAAAGGGATGCTGTGAACTGTATTATAAGATGAAAAAAAAAAGGTGCATTGTGGGACTGGCTGCTTGAAAGGAAAGATTTAAGGCTGCTTGAGTTCCACGGAGTTCCCTGGCATTTTTCCCTTTTGCATTTTTAAAGGCGTAATTGGTCAGGAGAGCAGCGTCCTTTGGGAGGGGGGGGGACATGTAGCTATTATCAACAGCCAAGAATATTTTTCATCTTTTAAAAACCAGGAAGGGGAAAAGGCCTACATGAGATTCTGAAGGTTGAAGGTGAGGGACACACTTTAAAAGAGGAAAAATTAAGATAAAAATCCCCCGTGTCTTTAATCTTCCCTCTCTGCCATACTTGATGGTGCTTAAAAAAAAAAGGCAGAGGGAAAAAGTCCACAGGATTTGGTGCAGTGTTTAGTTGAAACCTTCAAAGTCTTGTGGTTTGAAACTGTGGCCGGTCTCTTAAAATATCTGCCCTTTGTACGTTATTTTTTTTCCCCCCAAGGCAAGTCATTTTGAAATTAATTGTAGGTTGTCATTTGTGATTCAATGCTAAATATTCAAACGCAAAACTTCAGACTGGAGCTGCGTGGTTTGAGAGTACTTCCTTCAAATGCTCTGCATCCATTTTTCTCTAAAGGTCAGAATGTAATCAGCAATAGAATAAATAATATGAAAAACAGCCACAAACCTGTTTTTTTAAAAACAACAACAACAACAACAACAACAACAACAACAATAATAATAATAATAATAATAATAATAATAATAATAATAATAATAATAATAATAATAATAATAATGTTGGAAGCACCTTGGAGGTCATCTAGTCCAAATCCCTGCTCAGGCAGGAAACCCTATACCATTTTAGACAAATGGCTGTCCAGTCTCTTCTTAAAAACTTCCGGTGTTGGAGCATTCACAGCATTCACATCTTATTCCTCCCCCTTTTGAAATTAAAACCAGGCAGAGACAAGGCACTGGGACAATAAGAGGAAGCATGACTAGATGAATGCTGCGTCCAAAGCCAGGTCAGAGAGCCAAGGCATCCACAGGGGTCCAAGTCATAAGGTGGATTCCAGGATCCAGGATCATTCTGAGGGACAAGGGAAATCCATTTACTAGGCAGGATCGAAGACCAATAAGCAAATGTGATCTCAGCTGGGATCCTGCAGCCAATTTTGGTCACCATAGTACAAAAAAGATGTTGAGACCTTAGAAAAAGTTCAGAGAAGAGCAACTAAGATAATCCAAGGCCTGGAGACTCAAACATACGAAGAACGGCTGCGGGACTTGGGTTTGGCTAGTCTAAAGAAAAGAAGAAATAGAGGAGACATGATTGCAGTGTTCCAGTATTTGAGGGGCTGCCACAAAGAAGAGGGGTTCAGGTTATTCACCAAAGCATCAGAGGGGAGGACGAGAAACAATGGTTGGAAACAGATCAAAGAGAGAAGCAACCTGGAATTAAGGAGAAACTTCCTGACAGTGAGGACAATTAACTAGTGGAACAGCCTTTGCCTTCAGAAGTTGTGAGTCCTTCATTATTGGAGATTTTCAAGAAGAGATTAGACAGTCATTTGTTGGAAATGGTATAGGTTCTCCTGCTTGAGCAGAGGGCTGGACTAGAAGACCTCCAAGGTCACTTCCAGCTTCTATTCTATTCTATTCTATTCTATTCTATTCTATTCTATTCTATTCTATTCTATTCTATTCTATTCTATTCCATTCCATTCCATTCCATTCCTATTTTCTACTCTATACTAACTCTTATTCTTACTCTTATTCCATTCCTCTGCATTCTATTCTATTCTATTCTATTCTATTCTATTCTATTCTATTCTATTCTATTCTATTCTATTCTGTTCTGTTCTGTTCTGTTCTGTTCTGTTCTGTTCTGTTCTGTTCTATTCAGCTGCTAGGAACTGAGAGCTCATGGAATCAAACCAGCCAACTCCAACTCTTAGTGATGAGGTCATTTAGAGGTTCCTCTGAGGTGGTCAACTACTTCTGAACGTGACTTTCCTCATAAGAAGGCCTCCCTTTAGTCCCATACTTGGTCTCAACTCCTAAATGCCTCTTCTCTCTTTGGGGCTGCAATGCTGTGGTCTCTCCTTCTGAGGGAGACGAGGGTCCCTCTGCCTTGTGGCAAATCCAATCTTGGTTGACGTCTCCACAGCTTCCGGTTCAGTCCAGGCTGGTGCCGAGCCAGCTCCTTCAGGTTAATTTCCAGCCCGTGATTCTCCTGATGAGACCTGACATAAAGTCGTATCCAATCAGGGACCACAGCCGAACGTGCGTCTGATCTGATCGAATGACTTTGGTTTTGTAAATATTAACATATTCCCACTTCTTCCCTTTCCCAAACTGGCTGACTCTGAAATTCGCTTTATTTCTTTATTCTCCCCAAAGCTTAACGTGATCATTCCAAAATCCTCTCCAAAATCATTTTGGAGCATTTTGTTCAATTACAAATACGATGTTTCTGATTTTAGGTTGATAGTTGTAGCTTTTCTGTGCGGGAACATCTGAAGGTGCCTCATCTGTCCTCTCTCTTCTCCTGCAGTTCAGATTGGGCCACAGTATAAATAATTCATAAAATGCTCAGTTGTTCAAGGTAATGTGAACAACTGTGAGAGTGATACACGTTTCCAAAGTCTTTACAGGAAAATGAGACAATAAAAAGAACTATGCTTCTTCTGGGTGATTGCCCAACTTAGCCATGAAATAAGTCCTGTCTTAGCCATGGAAGCCAGCTGGGTGACTTTGGGCGAATCACCAGGAGACCGTGAGTTCTAGTCCCGCCTTAGCCATGAAAGCTGGCTATTTGACTTTGGGCCAATCAGATGTGGTCCTTAACCTTTACCAAACCTAAATAACTGCCATGTGTGATTTAGGTGAGATACGGATTCTGTCTTGAGAAATGAAAAGACTCTAATTAAAAGGAAGGTAGCCACAAACTTTCCCAGTTCTGAGAACCTCCATTTCAAACATTTTTGAAATCTCCACTAAGAAGTCTTTGAATAAATATCAATAGAAATGAAAAATGTATAAAGAGTCAGGCTGGTCCTATGGAGAAATATACCTTCAAGAGAACAGGCAGAAAAGAGTTCGGGAAATTCGCTTGGATTAATTTTTTATTCCATTTTAAATATTTATGCAAATACAGACAGATCTTTTTCAAGGCAATCTTTGATGTCTGGATTTGACCTTATGTTACCCAAATACCTTATAAAAACATCAGGGCACTATTTTCTGGATGGAGAAAGTATAAAGTTTCCTCTGGAATTAAATACAATTTCCAGTATCAAACTAGAAAGAAAGAGATGTGAAGTATTAGTACCACTTTAATAAAGCCTTAATAAGGCCACACCTGGAGTATTGCATCCAGTTTTGGTCACCACATTACAAAAAAGAAGTTGAGACTTTGGAAAAAGTGCAAAGAAGAGCAACTAAGATGATTAAGGGCCTGGAGACCAAAACCTACAAAGAACAGTTGCAGGATTTGGGAATGCCCAGTCTAAAAAAAAGAGGAAACGGGAGACATGATAGCAGTATTTCAATATTTGAGGGGCTGCCACAAAGAACAGGGGGTCAACTCATTTTCCAAAGCACCTGAAGGCAGGACAAAAAACAATGGATGGAAACTCATCAAGGAGAGAAGCAATCTGGAAATAAGCAGAAGCTTCCTAACAGTGAGGACAATTAATCAGTGGAACAGAAGTTGCCTCCAGAAGTTGTAGGTGATTCATCACTGGAGTTTTTCAAGAAAAGACTAGACAGCTATTTGTCCAGAATGGTCTAGGATCTCCTGCTTGAACAGTTGGACTAGAAGAACTTCAAGGTCCCTTCCATAACGCCGTTATTCTATGTTCTAATTAAACTTTGCTCATTTTTGTTGTAGGTTTTGTTTTTCAACTGAGTCATAGGACTACTGATCTCTTCTAAAGTAGGGTCACCGAACCAGATTTTGCAGAGTTTCTCTTCTGGACATTTAATATAGATATAGTAGATACATGCTTCAGAAACCATCAGAGCGTGTTGACTTCTCCTGACTGCTGCATTGTTCACCTGGGAAACGAGAGACCTATGCCTTAACTCATGATTGAGTTTAGTGGAAAGCTTCTGAGGCCCAGAAAATCTCATGGCTTGGTGTGAAATGGGTCTAATTGAATCCAGTTTCATTGGTAAGTAAACTCTACATCAAGAGCAACCTCTTTGTGAAGCCTCTGGAGTCTCTGGAATATGCTCTGTGTCCAGACAAGACCCAGCATTGTCTCTCTTCCATCCCTTGTTAGTGCACATTCTTAATTTTTCTGGACAGAGTGAAGGATTGTGGGAGGCTCTTTATGCAGTACCCTTGCTTCTCCCTTCATGGTTTCACTTTGAAGAACATTTTTTCTTCTTCTATCGGTGGGGTTGTTTTCACAGTTGATTTCTTTCGTCCTGCCTCTATGTCTAAATATTTGATCAGGCGTTGAGTCTGGATGCGTCACTTGCGCGGTGACAATTGCACCGACTGCTGCTGGATTTCTCCTGGCGGCATGATCCCTTGGAGTAATTTGCAAATCCACAGGATTTATTTCAATTAGATGTCCTGAAGTGTGAGAAGAAGAACTCCAGGTGTTCTTATCACAGATGCAGGAAGCAGCCTCAGGATAACTCTAGGGGTGAGTTTTGGTTTGGCTGCATTTGAAATGATTTTGAGGGGGACCCACAAGAGGAAATGCTGTAGAAGGAATTCAGGATATATCTCAGTAACTCCAAGGTTGCTTTCTTGTGGGCAACTTTCTGGGGGCTAAACCAAAGCTGTATACATGGAGCCTTTCACTCACCTCCCTCCATCTATCTCAACACACAACATTCACACAAAATTCATTCATGAGGACTTCAAACAGACATAAACATTTGGAATCGCCCACTGAGACAGGCGAAGAACACAGAAATGTTTCGCTTTTGCTTTAAAGGTGACACTCACGGTTGCTTCTCCTGTCTTCTTCAGGGACCATTTTTTCCCCTCCCTCCACTGGTTTTGTTCCTCATTTAAGAAGTTCAAACCCCAGGGTGTAATGGATCCAAGCGTTACTCATTATCTAGGTTCCACTTGGAATACACAGGTATTATTGTGGTTAAGCAGTTGTTGGTCTGGGATCAGGGAACTGATGCTAGAGGGGAGTTTGGTGAAGATAAAGCGAGAAGATTGTCATGCAGGCTCTGAGAGAAGACAGATTATACATGCAATTGATGATCATAACAGAATAACCGAGTCAGAAGGGACCTTTGAGGTCTTCTAATCCAACCCGCTCCTCAAGCAGGAGACAAGGAGATTGACCACGAAAGATGATCATTATTTCCAATGCTAATAAACTCCAGGATAACTCCTGGTCCTGCAGTTTATTTGGGCCAATTGTCTTTCAGCTCAGATGAAATATTCTATGGAAATCAATCGCTTGCACACATCCCTGCCAGTCAAAGGAATCAAAGAGGAGTGTGATAGGATTGCCAGAGATGCTTGTGATACCATGGGCATGCAAGGATGACTCTACGTCTGCAGAAACAGGAACGGGAGTTGTGTTGGTGTGTTGAAGTCAGGGGAGCCCATCTCTTGATTAGCAGATGCCTGGAATGGACAGGAGGATGGATGGATGGTGCCACCGTGCCCTGCTGGTGAACTTCGCTGGGGCACAGGGCAGGCCACTGCGGGCAGATGGAAGGTTGAGCTGGATGAATCACTGCCCTGACCTGCCATGGCACAACTTACATTCTTACCCTATTGTCTGGAATGACAGGGAAATCGATCAACCTGGGTCACTGTTTCCAGCCGGTCATTGTGGTCTCATTTATTATTTTCCTTTCTCCCAAACCAGCTTTTATTTTTACCCAAATGTTAGCTCTTTTAGCTTGATTGCTAATTCTGGAGCATCAAAGCCATTCTCTCTCTCTCTCTCTCTCTCTCTCTCTCTCTCTCTCTCTCTCTCTCTCTCTCTCTCTCTCTCTCTCTCTCTCTCTCTCTCTCTCTCTCTCTCTCTCTCTTCCCCCCCCCCTGTGAGTGCAGTATGTGATGATCACTCTCCTGCTACTGGAGGGAAAAAATAAATAAATAAATAAAGAGGTTTTGTTTTAATAAGCAGTTTGCAGTTTGGCACACAATGCTGAGGGAAGCAACATTATCTCCAGCAGTAAACTCTGGACTCATGGCTAGGCTTGACAAGAGAATGATTGAGTCTGTTTGTTATACCTTTGTGAAGCTGCCACTGCCGCTGATGGAAATGTTGCTGTTTATTCAGCAATGCAATAACACTTTCTGTAATTTATGGATGCACATTCCCCCAGATTACTAAAGGTAATATTGTTGACTAAAGGAAAGTATGCGAATGGATAGTTTCAGTTGTTCCTGTCCTTATAAAAGTGATTGACTGTTCCCTTTGCCAAGGGAAGGATTTGCACAGGCGTTCCTCTCTTAACAATTACAAATTTCCCTTCCTCTTGACAGTTACAAATGGCACGGATGGTTGCTAGCCACAAAAATGTATTGACTTGTACAAGTCCAAAAAAACAGGAACTAGGAATTTGGCTTTCTTGAGCTTTATTCTGGATACAGCCAATTTGTTTTTTTTAACAGACTTTATACAGGGAGGATGGACCTAGAATGGACTGATAACTTGCATATAACTCTATGAGAAAGTTATGGGCTGAGTAGGCAGCCCCTTCGGCTGAGACGCTCAATCTTTATGGTTCCATTTTGTCTTCTGTCCTGCAGGATAGCTTCTCTCTCTCTCTCAATTGTTAGAAGTAAGTCTTCATCCTGGTTCATCCAAGCCGGGAATAAATAAGCAAACATGGCGACTGCTTTGGGAAGAAGATTACAGTTTATTGCAGAAGAAAGATGGTCCTTGCAGGAAGGAGCAGAGGAGAAGAAAAGAGAGTGAGCACATGGGTAGAAGGTTTTTTATACTCCCTCTAGCCCTGTTTGGAATAGTTTCCTGTTCCTGTGGCATGAACTTTGAGGATATTTCTGAGTGTTTTTCTAGGCCTTGATATCCGTGGTTTAATCCTATTATCATATCCTGATTCCCAGGTGATGGGGCTAATGACTCCTAGAGTTTGGGTGGGGCATGCAGATTTTCTCTTTGTCTTCTTGATTGCTCTGGCTTCAACTTTCTGATGGTTTTACATCTGCATCTGTTTGGGGCTAGGTCTTGCTTGGGGCAGAGAGATTTGGAGCCAAAGTTGGTTTCTGCTTTTTAAAATACTTTTGAGGAAATATATATTTCTATAGCTTTAAAGAGTTCTTTCCACTTTGATTTATCAGCAAGGTGTCCTAAATTGCCACCATGGAGTTTCAGGATGCTTTGAACTGTATTTGGGGGCATTTATTTGCTTTTGGAGACAGGCACTAAGAGGCACATGATCCATTTTAAGTAGAGCACGTAGGTTTTTGGGAATTGAGTCTCAATTCTCAGAAAGATTAGTCCTCAGTGTCCTAGGACTTAGAGACAATGGGGATATTTATTTACAGGCTTGAAAAAAAAAGATCAAATAGGCATGGCTACATGCAGGCAATTGATGACTGAAGGAAGACGTTGGTTTGAGGGGTCCTTGGTGCTCTCTGGGCTTGCTTCTTTTCTTGCAGACATTTCATTACCCAAACTAGATAATGTCATCAAGCAATCTCAGAGGGCATCAAGGATCCCATCCTCCTCCTCCTCTTCCTCCTCCTCCCTGCAAACCTTCTAGCACTGATGATGTTGCCTAGTTTGGGTAATGAAATGTCTGCGAGAAAACAAGCAAGCTCAGAGAGCACCAAGGACCCCTCATGTCAACCCTGAGCTACAAATATTCTCCTTTATTAGAATAAGTTGGATTTCTGTATTGGCCGGAGACACATTTTGGCCAACATAGTTATAAAATATAGCCATGCTTTTCAACCTTGGCAACTTTGAGGTGGGAGGGTGTGCTGAGGAATTCTGGGAGTTGAAGTCCACCTATTTTTAATTTGCCAAGGTTAAGAAACACTGAAATATAGTATGCATATTAGGTATTTGTATATATATATATCATATCCAGAGAAGACTGCAGGTTCATGAGCTGAAGTGGTTTTCCTTGATTTTATGACATCTGCAGAAGCAATATCCACCGCAGCCTGCCTAATTTAGAAGAGATTGTTGCATTAATTTATTTATTTTCCTCTATCATAAGTATTTACTCAACAGAGGGCAAAAACATAGTACCNATTAGGTATTTGTATATATATATATCATATCCAGAGAAGACTGCAGGTTCATGAGCTGAAGTGGTTTTCCTTGATTTTATGACATCTGCAGAAGCAATATCCACCGCAGCCTGCCTAATTTAGAAGAGATTGTTGCATTAATTTATTTATTTTCCTCTATCATAAGTATTTACTCAACAGAGGGCAAAAACATAGTACCGTAAATTAAAGAATTATTTTAATTATCCATGTTCCATTTAGTGAAGTTTACTTATAGTGGAATGGAGGGTGAGGTTTGTAATTCCTTTGGGCCTCCTTCACTTCTTTTACCATTTTAATTTGTTGCGTGAAGTGTTAATAACACTTTATAATGGCTTGGTAAGGCCACACTTGGAATGTTGCATCCAGTTTTGGTCACCACGATGTAAAAAAAGATGTGGAGACTCTAGAAAGAGTGCAGAGAAGAGCAATAAAGATGATCAGGGGACTGGAGGCTAAAACATATAAGGAACGGTTGCTGGAATTGGGTATGTCTAGTTTAATGAAGAGACTGACCAGAGGGTGACAGGATAGCAGCCTTCCAGTATCTCAGGGGCTGCCCCGAAGAAGAGGGAGTCAAACTATTCTCCAAAGCACCTGAAGGCAGGACAAGAAGCAACGGATGGAAACTCATCAAGGAGAGAAGCAACCTGGAACTAAGGAGAAATTTCCTGATAATGAGAACAATTAACCAGTGGAACAACCTGCCTCCAGAAGTTGTACATGCTCCAACACTGGAGGTTTTTAAGAAGAGACTGGGCATCCATTTGTCTGAAATAGTATAGGGTTTCCTGCCTGAGCAGGGGGTTGGACTCGATGACCTCCAAGGTCCCTTCCATCTCTGTTATTCTGTTATCCTGCTTGTTCTTAAGGACAGGGTTCAAAGAACCATGGTTAACGTGTTCCTCTCACATGGGGACTTTGGGATAAGAAAGCTTCTTTCAGAAGGCAAAATACTGTATCCTTTCTTGCATACATTTGTGTTCCCTTTGATTCTGTTAAGCCTCATCACTCTGCTGTCAGGTAAATCAACAAAAATTGTGAATGTGTGTATTTAAATTTTAGCGAGCATAAAGCAGACATTCCCAATTTTTTTATTACCTGGGCACATGGCTGTTGTTTCTTTTAATGCTCTGCATTTTAGTAGACCCTTTTTTGCAGTTATATTTTACAATGGACTCTGGAAGACGGCTAGGCCGCGGAGAAATGTTGCAGAGCAGTAAGGAATCAATCTAATTTACAATATCAATATGTAGTAATACACAGAGAGAGACAGTCTTCACAAACAACGGTTCAATCAAGTTAACAAATACAAGCCAAGGGAAAAAAAAAACCCCTTCCTAATGAATAAATAAAAGTCCTTATTTCCCAGCACGGAGACGTATTAATTCTTCTTTTGTTGATCTTATTGAATGGGGAAACTGCATCTTGTACAGAGAAGTTTTTTATTTTTTATTTTTTCAGGGTGCTGGGGGTGTAAGATTAAATATGTTTGTACTGTGGCAATCTTTGATGCTGCATCTTTGAGCATCTCCTAGAAATAATAAATTGTGAAGATATACTTGCCAATGGTTGCTATTTTGTTGAGGCCGTGGTTCAGAGCAAGCACCAGTAAGTGGCATTGTTCTCTGTCGTGTGATGTTCTAATAAATGCTTCATATTTTCATGTGGGAGCTGCCCAAGGAATTTCCTTCTTCTCCCCCCCCCCCCTCTCTCTCTCACACACACAGAGAGAGAACATGCACAATATTAAATATATTAATCTATTTAATCTAGATTATACTAAACAAGAATAGAATGCAGAATAGAATGCAGAATAGAATAGAATAGAATAGAATAGAATAGAATAGAATAGAATAGAATAGAACAAAGAATAGAATAGATTAGACTAGACTAAACTAAACTAGACTAGACTAGGAGAGAACAAAGAATAGAAATAGAAAAGAAATAGAATTAGAATAGAATAGGAATAGAATTAGAATTAGAATTAGAATAGAATAGAATAGAATAGAATAGAATAGAATAGAATAGAATAGAATAGAATAGAATATTCTTTTCTTTATTGGCCAAGTGTGATTGGACACACAAGAAATTTGTCTCCAGTGCAGAAGCTCTCAGTGTACATACAAGCAACAAAGGATAAATCATGATTATAATCATAAATCATATGATACAATACTCAGTGATACTCATCGGATACTAACTAAGCAACCAACAGAAATCATACTAGGATACTAAATAAAACAATTAATATAAATCTAATGTTGGATGTTCAGATTTAACAATCATAAGTCACTTTTTTCAATGCTATTATAACTTTGGTCACTAAATGAATTATTGTAAGTTGGGGACTACAGGTACTGTGTGGTGGTGAGACCACACTTGGAATACAGCGTCCAGTTCTGGTCCCCACGATACAAAAAAGATGTTAAGAAAGAGCAGAGAGGAGAAAAACAACAAAAATGGTAAGGAATCTGGAGGCCAAACCGTACAATGAAGTTTTAACAACAACAACAACAACAACAACAACAACAACAACAACAACAGAGTTGGAAGGGACCTTGGAGGTCTTCCAGTCTAACCCCCTGCTCAGGCAGGAGACCCTGTACCATTCCAGGCAAGTGGTTGTCCAATTTCTTCTTAGAAACTTCCAGTGATGGAGCCCCCACAACTTCTGAAGGCAACTTCTGTTCCTCTGGTTAATTGACCTCTCTCTGTTAGGAAGTTTCTCCTTAGTTCCAGGTTGCTTTTCTCTTTGACTAGTTTCCATCCGTTACTTCTTGTTTTTTCTTCAGGTGCTTTGGAGAATAAGGTTGACCCCTGCCTTTATTTCTAAGATTTCTTGCTCATTCATGCTTTTTCCATTTCCAAATTTTCAGTAAGTAAAGATTCCCCCCTTCCTCCAATTTATGGAAGAAAAAACCCCCCCTTCTTTTTCTCTTTTTAAATGCAAGCATTCTAAATGTTTTAAATGGTCCAACTAGCTAAGGCAGGGGCCTTCCAACTTGGCCCTTTGATGACTTGTGGACTTCAACTTCCAGAATTCCTCAGCCAGGCACGCGTGCCTGGCTGAGGAATTCTGGGAGTTGAAGTCCACAAGTCATCAAAGGGCCAAGTTGGAAGACCCCTGAGCTAAGGCTTCTAACTACGTAGAGCATGATTTTAAAGCTACATGCATACTTATATTCCAACAGCGAGTTGATTTTCTTGTGTATCAACTAAGGACCCAGACATTTTTGTCCAGCGTCTTCTCTGCTGATCATCACTTCTCTGGGAAGGATTGGCCCTTAATGAATAATCCCTGGTTAGGCTGATGGGTTATAAGAGTCTCTCAAAAATCCCCCACTTTTTTTTTGCAAAGAGGCTGTTGGTTGAAAAATGCCAGCGGCCTCTCGGCCATCCCCACCAACCCGTTTAGTAAACTGCAGCATTGTTTAAAAACAGCTCCCAGGGAACGGATGTGTAAGACCCGGGCAATCTGGAATATTGTTTAAATACCGTAAAACTCACTCTGCTCATTTATACCCTCTCTGAACCCCATAGAGACAAATGGAGTTTGTAAAGCCGGCCCTAGCAGGTGGCATCGCTTTCATATCGGTACGAAACGACACGGCGTACGTGCGGCCTGCGTGGCGAGGGTGCCCGTGCCCGTTTCGTTTTCTTCTTTCCCCCCCGACAAGTTCTCTGTTAATCTTTAAATAAGACAATTGGTAGCCTGTGGCCAAGAAAATGGGGCCCTGAATCTTTATTCAGAGTTAGGCAGGGATGATAGTTTGAGGATTTCGTGGCTGGAGGTGAACCGCTGCTTTTCAGAAAGTGCCCTCAGGAGAAGATTTTTTTTCCCCCTCCCTTTTTCCCGGTGTTACCTGCTGGGCTGCAGCTCTTTTATGTTGTTGTTGTGACAGGTAGATTTATAAGGCTTGAAATTTCTACAAATCAGTTGTCATTCAGGGCAAGCTGTCATATATGTCAAGCTGTCACGCCTGCTGCGAGGGAATGCCTGAGGGGGTGTTCAAGGGGGCAACCGTTGAGAAAGGAAATGAGTTCAAATAGAGCTGAAA
>NW_015388055.1:45149-93554 GCF_001527695.2 Protobothrops mucrosquamatus | reverse complement strand
TTACCTGCTGGGCTGCAGCTCTTTTATGTTGTTGTTGTGACAGGTAGATTTATAAGGCTTGAAATTTCTACAAATCAGTTGTCATTCAGGGCAAGCTGTCATATATGTCAAGCTGTCACGCCTGCTGCGAGGGAATGCCTGAGGGGGTGTTCAAGGGGGCAACCGTTGAGAAAGGAAATGAGTTCAAATAGAGCTGAAACGGAGCTCACTTCTCTGGGTTTTTTTTTTTTTTCCTTCTTTTCCCTTCTGCCCCTGTAGAGCTGGCATTGATTTTCCTTGAAGCTGAGCAACGGAAAACCTTAAATGACATGTTAGCAATCTAAAGTTGCTGCTTATCGTCTCTTAAATGGCATCCAATCATGCAGAAGAGAAGACTTGGGGTCGGTGGGTGTGGGTGGGTGGGTGTTTTGAATGGTGTGGGGTGTGCAAGGGATCCTGCTCACGCTGCTTTGCTTTAGCCTGGCTGGTCCCTCACTGGGGTCCCACTGCCACCAGCTGGATAAGGACCACTTTCTGCGGGCGTTTGGCAGACCCAGCAGGGAGGGGAGAGATGTCTTCTCCGGTCCCGTGGAGGGCAAAGATGCTCAGCCGTTCAAAGATGGGAAGCATCTTGTGATGTGTCGTCTCCTTTTGTCTTCGGGAGCCAATCAGGTTGTCCCCAAAGAAAGGTTGGGCCAAAAGGATGGACCAATGGACTAAAAGGAGGAACAATCAACACATTTTAGCCCCAGTAATTTCCTTTCCCTTTTCTCTTTCCCTTTCCTTTCCTTTCCTTTCCTTTCCTCCATTTTCCTTTCCTTTCCTTTCCTTTCCTTTCTTTTCCTTCCCCTTTCCTTCCCCTTTCCTTCCCCTTTCCTTTCCTTTCCTTCCCTTTCTCCACCCCTCCCCTCCCCCCTCTTTAAAGTGTTGCAGAATGATATATTTATTTATTAATTAATTCAGAATCAACGTCGTGCAAGTATTACTCAGAAATAACCAATGGAAATAGCAGCCAAAAAAACCAAAACAAAACCGATGGCCTAAAAATCATGACATCCTTTGTTCAAATGCTTTTTCTGGAATTATTTCGTGGGCACTTGGGATCCTCCCGCTTTCGGAATACCCAACAGTTTACATCTTTTCACCTGCCCGTTTATTATAACTTTAAGCCCTGGGCAGGGGCCTCATGAGCGGCGTTGGGTTTTGAACCAGATGACTTTGTACTCCTTTCACATCTGGACACCGTGGCCCTGCCTTTCACTTGTCTCACTCTCTCCCCCTCTTTCTGGTGTGATCCTTCGCGTAACAGGTGATTTTGGGAAAGAACAAAAATAAATAAATAAAATAAAAATAAAAGTAAATCTGGATGGAGACGGGAAAGGAGAAGGTGACATTTGAGCGCCAATCAACAGCAAGGAGTAAGAAAAAATTAATCAAAGATTTCCATGCAGCCATTACCAGCTGGCGTTCATGGCCTCTGAGCCGTCGAGCTAAGAAGTCTACCGAGAGGTACACGGCACAGCTGAGTTTGTCTTGTAAAAACACAGCTGTCCAAGACATGACAGCTACAGTGTTAGCAGGGCCATTAAGAGGTGTAGAACATTTCCAGGGAAATGATTTGAAAAATGACAATGCTGACTCCTTGTGCAACATTAATTATACCCTCTGCTCGTGGCAAATAAGCTAGTTGGCAAGAAAGGCGACGCCAAGCGTCTCGTTCCTGGTGATTGGATCGGTCTTTGTGTAGCCCCAGCCTCTTTGTCCTCTTCAAAATGCACAAAAACCGTCGAGAAAGAGGAGGACCCACCAGTTTCTCTCCTTTGCGCCTCTCCTTGTGATATGACTTTGGAACAGGACATTCTCAAAGGGCAACCAAGGTGGTTGGGCAGCATTGGGAATAACAGAGCTGGAAGGGACCTTGGAGGTCTTCTAGTACAACCCCCTGCTCAGGCAGGAGACCCTAGACCATTTCANAATTGTTCTGACTGTTAGGAAGTTCCTCCTTAATTCCAGGTTGCTTCTCTCCTTGATGAGTTTTCATCCATTGTTTCCTGTCCTGCCTTCAGGCACTTTGGAAAATAGTAGTTTACTGTTGAGTTTACTGAGAATAGTTTGCTGTTGGAGGTTAAAAAGGCTGGCTGGGGTTTTGATCTGCCATGATGGAGTCATGGTGCAGCTAGTTTTTTTCCCGCCAGTTGAATGGATACTCCATGGATTGACCTTGACTTGACATAGATTTTGGCTTGACAATATGGAAATGGAAAAAAATGTAATCAAATACCATTTCAATACAAATAACCCAAAATCGTGATCAATATTGTGCCCATCTATTAGCAGATTTCCCATATTCTATAACTAGAATAGATTTTCCTTTTTTTAAAAAAAAATGTCTAGAAATCCTGCTTTGATTCTGCATATGTTTTACATTGTAAATGTAATATATTATTTTGCATTTTGGAACTTAATGGGAAAAGAAAGAAAGAAAGAAAGGAAGGAAGGAAGGAAGGAAGAAAAAAGAAAGAAAGAAAGGAAAGAAAGAAAGGAAAGAAAGAAAGAAAAAGAAAGAAAGAAAGAAAGAAAGAAAGAAGAGTTTTTCTATCTCTCTTATTTGTTAAT
Organism: Protobothrops mucrosquamatus; assembly: GCF_001527695.2. NCBI lineage: Eukaryota > Metazoa > Chordata > Lepidosauria > Squamata > Viperidae > Protobothrops > Protobothrops mucrosquamatus. Next base: position 90,959 of record NW_015388055.1, on the reverse strand, counting down.
ATTTAGTCGGAAGTAAAAGAAAGTCTAGTTTGATACTAGACTATATCCAGTCATTGAGTTTTTAAATGTTTTATTTTTGGTGTGTGTATTTTTTAGTTGGAAAAATAAAAGGAAATTGCTAACTTCAAGATTAATTGGAAGTGAAATGAAAAGGATTAAAAAGCTTAGCATGCAAAAACTTTTCTCCAAATACAGTTATTTTTCTCTGGAAATAATACATTAAAAAAACATATTTACTTCTAGAGGAAACCAGGAAAAGAAAAAGGAACAGCTTGTTGTATAACTAACCAAGTATAAATTATGGATTAATTTCTACAGGTATGTATCCAAGCTTGCCTACATGGGTGTTGCTGCCCTGATAGTGTTAGAGCATTCTTCACACCTTCTGGAGGCAGGTCGTTCCACTGATTAATTTTTCTAACTGTGAATTTGGTAAATTTGGATACATTTGGGTAAATTTGGAGGAAGGAAGCATTCTCCTTAACCAAGATCGGTTCGCTTTATCTCTAGATAGAAGAAGACATTGGAAAGATATCTACAAAGGAAACAGGCAAGTTAAGGAAGGCACAGAGAGGGCCTCCTTAGGGTGTCGTCGGCCAGACAATGCTGGCTGGCGACCCCCAGGGGGAGAGCCTTCTCTGTGGCAGCTCCTGCCCTCTGGAATGACCTACCCCCCGACCTACGTACAACTACGGACCTGCGCCTCTTCCGCCGAGCCCTGAAGGCCCATCTATTCCGTGCGGCCGGCCTGGCGTAGTTTTGATTGGGCTTTGCTAGGGGTTTTACATGGGGTATTTTAGAGCAGGCTTTTTATTCAATATTTATTGTGATTTTTATTATCACCTGTTCACCGCCCTGAGTCCCGTAAGGAAGATAGGGCGGTATATAAATTTAAATAATAAATAAATAAATAAATCAGAAAAAGTTGGAAGGCGAGAAGCCAATAAGGGAAGAATTCATCTCAAGAGCTTTTAGGAAGCCTTCGGATGCCCCACTGTGTCTTTACTAAAAGTGATCCTCCAGCTTCTTTGGTTGGCCCCAGAATATCCTTCGGCTTTTTAGCCCTACTGAACGATGCTTGGCTTCTACTGCCTGGAGATCTGCTGGACCAGGCTGTGGCCTGTGTTGATATCTGTGCTTAAATTACCCTACATAAACAACTCTTTTGTTTCGTCCTGTGAAAAATGTTGGGCACTCTTGGTTAAGAAGGGAGTTGGCCTAAAAATGAGGGTCATGCAGGGGTCAAAGCCTTCGGTGGAACGACCTTGCAAAGTTTTATCTCAGGGAATTTTGAGATTTTGGTTTAGATAGTCACTTCCTTGAAGGTAATCTATCTATCTATCTATCTATCTATCTATCTGTCTGTCTGTCTGTCTGTCTGTCTGTCTGTCTGTCTGTCTGTCTGTCTGTCTGTCTTGTCTGTCTGTCTGTCTGTCTGTCTATCATCTACCTACCTACCTACCTATTCATCCATTCATCTCTCTCTCTCTCTCTCTCTCTCTCTCTCTCTCTCTCTCTCTCTCTCTCATCTCTATGTCTGTCTATCTGTCTATACTTCCTTCCTTCCTTCCTTCCTTCCTTCCTTCCTTCCTTCCTTCCTTCCTTCCTTCCTTCCTTCCTTCCTTCCTTCTTTCTTTCTTTCTTTCTTTCTTTCTTTCTTTCTTTCTTTCTTTCTTATCAATTTACATATCAAATGAAAATCTTCTAAGATCAAGCTATAGGTTTAACAGAGGCATGTAAATGCTGCAGCTGGTTAGCTGATAATCCATCCTGAGATGAGAAAGAATAGTTTAGCTTAACTGCTAAGTGCAGGGAAAATGTCTTAAAATTATAGTGTATGACCAATTACAGGCGGCTTTGTTTCCCCCCCCCCGCCTTCTTTTCTTACCTTGTTTATCTTGAGAACACACTTTAATGCCTGTGGTGTTTCTTTTAACCTCCTTTGAACTCTGCTGATTTCATTCATGTGATTTGTTGTCGGATGACCTTTCAAGGATTTTACAAAACATGACCTTTTTCTTGTCAAACATTCAAGAGTTTCTCAGGCGAAGCTGTCAGGGCCACAATACTTGTTTTGCTCATTATAGCTCAGGCGCTTCCAGCATTCTTGAAAATGCAAAACTTGTTTTTCTTCACCAGACGGGGAGTTCATTGTTTTGTAAAAGAAAGGACTTTGAGGTGGACCACACCAGGCAAGATGGGACTTTCTTTGAGTTTATTGTCGCGGAAGCAGATGTTCTACAGATTGACCCGCCGTGGCAACTGCGTTCATCTTGGTGGGTGGAGGCCTTCAAAACGCATCGATTGCTATTTAGAAGAATCTCATGGGTTTTGGTTTTTTTAAAATGATATAGTGGGTTCCTAACTTTCCTTGAGGTAACTTTCTTTATTTGGGAAATGGCTTTTTAGAAACCCATCCAAGAAAAGAGAGAGAGGGGGGGGGAGGGAGGGAGGCAGAAAGAGAGAAGGAGGAAGGGAGAGGGAGGGAGGGATGGAGGAAGAGAGGAAGAAAGAGGGAGGGAGTTTTTTTCTTTACATCACGTAAAAAAGGTGGGGTGTGAGGTTAAAAAGAGGCGAAGCGAGAGTAGTTCAAAGGCTGGGATGTCTACGAAAATCTCTTTTTAGTCTTTTATACTTTATACTCAAACTGCAGAGGGGAAGAATAAGAATAAAGCCAATGTCTTGTGATTTGGAGGTATTATTATTAATAATAATAGTATATATTAATTATGTATTGGTCAGATGTAAAAGTAGACCTACAGTATGAGGTTTAATCAGATCTATGTATTAAATTGGGTTTAATGTAAAGGTAAATTAAAAGTAATCTGTTCACTGAAAAAAAAAGTGAGTGTATCCAGTTGAGGTAGGGTAGATATGTCATCCACCCACCCACCCATCCATCCACCCATCCACCCACCCACCAGGGGTAACAGGATAGGAGTCTTCCAATATCTCAGGGGCTGCCCCAAAGAAGAAGGAGTCAAGCTATTCTCCAAAGCCCCTGAAGGCAGGACAAGAAGCAACGGATGGAAACTAACCAAAGAGAGAAGCAATCTGGAACTAAGGAGAAACTTCCTGGCAGTGAGAACAATTAACCAGTGGAACAGTTTGCCATCAGAAGCTGTGAATGCTCCAACACTGGAGGTTTTTAAGAACAGACTGGACATCCATTTGTCTGAAATGGTATAGGGTTTCCTGCCTGAGCAAGGGGTTGGACTAGATGACCCCCAAGGTCCCTTCCAACTTTATTATTATATTTTATTACATGCTGCTACTGAGGGTATCCATTGGCTCAGAGAATGTATTTTGGGGCGCGTCGCAATTGTGCATCCTTTTATTGCATATAGTCTTTCTAACATTCCCATGAAAATGGAGCATAGGAAATGAGAACCAATGCAAAGATGGAGTCTTGAAATATTTCGCCGACAAATTGTTAACTTAGCATACGTACGTGTGTGTTTCCGCGTGAGGAAATCAATCCAGCTGTGAACCCTGTTGTGCGTTAACGTTTTACATATATTTAAAGCATTGGCTTTGTTCCAGCATCTATATAAGAACTTGCCTATGTATGGAGAAGCTTCAGTTCATTTTAAAGGAAACTTGTGATACAGCACGAGGTGTCATTTGATCTCCACAGTTCTGAAAGAACAGTTCTTCCCTTTAATTTGCGGAAGTCACTGATTTTGAAGTTTTTGGCTTCCAAGTTCAAGTTGCTCTGTTAGCAGCAATCATATCAAAAATGCAGATTTTCCTCCCAGATATTTAAAAATTCAGGCCTGGAGGATGAGACTTATCTTACAAGAAGTCTCTTGAATGTAGTGAGATTTATTCCCGTCCAAATATGTAAAAACATTATCGTGTTTAAGTAGTGTTTAGAAATCAGGAAACCAACGAAGAGCTCATAAATGATGTTATTTATCCTTGTCTGGAAAAAAAAAACAGTTGGTTTTTTTAAAAGGGCTTTTATTTTATTTTAATTTTTAAAGTGGGACTTTGGGAGGAAGTTTCTCTTTTTAAGGTGACAGTGCTAGGATATATTAATTCCGCTTTTTCCATTCCGTTTTGTAGAATACAGGTGTTTGCTTTATGGGGCAGCTCCTCATATACAGAAGCTTTGGTGAACCAGTCTTTAATTTAAGGGTCTGTGGTTTTATGTGATGATAGACATTCAGTGTAAAAGACATTATATATATATATGCTTAAATAGCAAGTCTTTGTGGGTGCATTCAGTTATCTGGGCATATCAATACAGTAGGCATAATTTGGTTTAATGGACATTTCCACTCCTTCAAGGACCTCTTAGTTTTGATAGAAATCTTCTGAACATCTCCACTTCCCTACAATGTCTGTGGTTTTTAGCCGATTTGTTTTAACAGTATAAAAATACCCTCTCTATAGTGAGTTGTAGTGAGTTCCACAATTGGAGTATTTTCCAACATCGTTGCTCCCAACCACTGTTGGCAAGTCCTACCTAAATATTTATATTACTCATAGAAAGGGAATACCTACTGTATAATTTGTTTGTTTGTTTGGAGGATGGTGAGAAATTAGGTTGAAATGGAAAGCTATAAACTCAGAAACCTTAAACATAGCCTTTAATTCTGCAGGGTGAAATATATAAGGCATTTATCCCAAAGGTGCTTTTATCCAAAAGGGGACTGGACTTCCTTGTTTTTTGTTTTTTTAAAAACATTTTGCTTCTCATGCAAGAAGCTTCTTGGATAAGAAGTGAAACATTTTCAAAGCAAAAAAGAAAGAAAGAAAGAAAGAAAGAAAGAAAGAAAGAAAGAAAGAAAGAAAGAAAGAAAGAAAGAAAGAAAGAAAAACCAAGACATTCCAGTTGTCTTTTGGAGAAAACACCTTTGGGATAACTACGGCTTGAATTGATCAAGAATCTCCCTAGACACAAGGCATTTATCTATTTTCAAATCATTTTCAGTATAATTTTAGAGCAGAAATAGTATTTTCAGAATACGGACCTATATCTTCACATGTAAAGTAATGTAGGGTGACATAACATCTCTCTTGAATGTGATGAATGTAATTAAGGTTGAAAAACCTTTTAAATTGCTAAATACCACTCTGACTTTATAATGGTTATGACTGCACGGTTGGGAATGCAAACAAATGAGTTTGTTTCTTTGTTCTTCTAACTTCTCACTTATTCCTTCGGTGGATATTTACAGTGGCTAATCCCACCTTTAATTTGCTGAAAATTACTCAGGCCACCGAAATTCATTTCCCCCCAAATGCGTTGGGTAAAAGATGGTTGAGTTCCACTATAACGAAGGACCTGCACAATTCTTCAAACAGTTGCGACCATGATTAAAATCAAAATTCTCATTTAATTGGTAGAAAAATTTAACACCCCGGTCTTTGTCCCACCTGGGTTCCCAAGCTTTTTTTTTTTTTTTTTGCAGTTTTCTCTTCTGGAAGGGAGACGTCAACATATGGTTACGATCCCTGTGTTCTCTGGGCAGATTTGGTTTCTTCAGAGTTCACCAGAAGATAAATTTTGTCCTAGTAATACTATAGTGACTCATAAATAAATGGTTACCCTTTGGTGCTTACAGTTTTCATTAAAGCAGCCCGAGCTTTCTTATTGACACCGTAGGTTGCCTATTCAGGGAAATGCAGTAAAATTTATCAGTGTGCTTCCTACACCTAATAAATCATCCAAGCAGGGAACCATATGGCAGATAAGACCTTGAAAATGTAGCTTCAGCATGTGTACAGTCAACTTGCTGAAATCTTGAATGATTACAGCTTGGGTGCTTTTTCCTCTGAATATCTTACCGGTATTATACATGCCATTTGCTTGTTCCTTTTGGTCTTTCTTTTCTTTCTTTCTTTCCCCTTTTCTGGTCCTCCTTTTCCTTCCATTCTTTTGTTTTTCTTCTTCTTCTTCTTCCCCCAGATCTCTGAGGGGGGGAAGGAGAGAAAGACTGCTGTTTCTTGAGGGGGAAAAATATCCCTCCCCCTTCTGAACCCGATAAGACATTTTTATAATGCCTTGGATGAGGAAGAGGGGCAGAGAAGCAGAGACTGATGGGAAAGGATGATAGATGTGGCGGCTGTGTCCCCTCTCTCCTCTAGCCTCTTGTCATTAATCATAGCTATTAAGGGTTTCCCCCTTCCTCCGGAGCTGGCTTGTGCCTGCACACCGCTTCGGAAAAGCCATTGTGTTTTGTTCATGCCACAGCGGAGAGAAAGGAGGGCATCTTTTTAAGCAAGGGCTGCTGCCCTACTCCTTCCAAAACACTTGGAAGCATTTTGTAGATGCTCCCGTGTGTAGGGGGACCCCATTCTCCCAACCCCCCCTCCAAAAAGAAATTCTCAGAGAGATTTTTCCTCCTCTTTTCAGAATTTTATTCCATGTCACCAAGCAACGTACGCACAAACAACAACGTAAACCAACAAACCAAAGGAAAGAGCAAGAGTGGAAAGCAAAATGGGGCTTGGTGTGCAAAGAGACGTAAAGGAAAAGAAAAATATCTACAATGAAGGACTTCCAACTTCTCTGATTTCTTGGGAGGTGTTTTTTTTTAATTTAAATGGTGTAGTAGAAGACCTTTAGGGACAATTTGCAGATCACAGCTAGGAGAGATGGTCTTTGTAAAGCATTGGTAAAGCATTGGCTAAGATAAAGGAAATAGGAAGAGAATATGAGCATGTGGTGGTTGTTCTCACTAGAGTCTCCTAAGCTTGGGATGGCAACTGAAAACACATTCTTCTCTGGTGGCCTTCCACACGGTCTTGAAGATCTAGTTTTGCCATCAAGCCTGGGGCACTGATAGTTTGGGTGAGACTGTTTCTTGGCTGTATTGACCGTTGGGAATTGCTATGAATGGTTGTTGTGGGTTGTTTTTCCAGGTTGCTATTTGTGATTTACCTAGTGATGTACTGACACGGGTGGCCAGAACATTCAATAAACAGTAAGTAAGTAAGAGGAGTTCAAAGGGAAAAAAATGTACATATAATGTACATATAATTGTATATATAATTGTATTATGTAGAAGAATGAGGTGTATATAGAGGTTAAGGATGATGTATTAAGTTTTTGTATCACGAGAAACAAATTGTTAGGAATATTTACTCTGGAATGCCACGTATGTCCATTTTTGTTTTAATTGTATTATAAATAAAAATTTTGGAAATTTAAAAAATAAAATAAAATAAAATAAAATAAATAAATAAATAAAAAATAAACAGTAAGTAATTAAGAGGAGTTCAAAGGGAAAAAAAAAAATGAGTCCTTGGTTGCTCCGGAAGGATGTCCCTGAAATCTATCCCAGTTTATGCAGTTCTCCGGTTTCTGTAGCTCATTGCTAAAATAATATTCTTTTCCTTGGTTTTTACTACTGCTGTATATCATGGTGAGGGTGGTAACTTCTATCCATGGGTCTCAACCTGTGTGCCCGGGACTGATGTTGATCAGCTGATTTCTCAGTAACTGGGATAATAGATTTGACTTGGCATTTTGGGAAGAGGGTGAGACCATTCTACAGGATGCTTAAAAGAACAGCAATGCTTTCACAGACATTTCTAACCTCACGGTTAATGAAGAATATATTTATAGCGCAACATCTGCTACAATTTCAAAAGCAGATGTAGAGTAACGGCTGGATATGATGCCTTTTAATTGAAGGAGGTAGCTTCAGTTTGCAAATTAATTTGCCAGCTCACAGGTGACCAAGACATTTTTTTTTAAAAAAAAGAAAAAGTAACTCTCCAGTCTCATTTTTCTAGTTTAGGCAAGACCCTAGTTGGAAATGTTCAATGTACCCATTGTGAAAGTAGTGCTGATACTCAAAAGCCTTGTACTATTAACTGTCCATCATCAAGATCAGACTTTTTCTGGTTTGTGGAAGAGAAGATAAATAACAGCAAAGTGTCTTAATACCAGTAGTAGAGAAGGCAGAGCTGGAGGGGGGGGGGCTTAGAGTTGTTAAGTTCCCACATATGGTCTGACCCTTATCTGGTACCAATTTACTACTGAACTTTAGTTGACTAAAGTCTTGTGTATAGGCTTGAATAAATTTCTGTGCTGCAACCTAACGGGTGGTCCTGATTCTTAGAATAGAATAGAGCTGGAAGGGACTTTAAAGGTCTTCTAGTCCAGCCCCCTGCTCAAGCAGGAGAACCTATACCGTCTCAGATAAATGACTGTCTAGTCTCTTCTTAAAATCCTCCAGTGTTGGAGTGCCCACCACTTCTGGAGGCAATTACTTACTTGCCATTATTTACTTTATAACAGCATTTCCTGATCTTTCCAGTTTTGTGGACCGGCGGTGGAGGGGGAGAGAGAGGGAACGGTTATGCCCGAGCGGTCGGTCAACCTGTGTACATGCACGCAGCTCCATTTGCACCCATGCCCACCACTCACACAAATGGAGCTGTGGACACACTCAACCGTTGCTCATGCAAGTGGAGCTGCATGCATGCGCTCGCTCACCCACTGCTTCTGCGGCCTGCTTCCAAACGGGCCAAGGCTGCAGCCTGGGGGATTGGGGACCCTTGCTTTATAACAGATGTCCCCCACTTTTTGGGCACCAGGGACTGGTTCGGCGGAGAAAGGTTTTTCCGCGGACCGTAGAGTGCGTGGTTTTGTGTGCTGCCTGCATCTCACGGATGGGGCTTTGCTTGTTTGTGTGGCCTGGTTGCTGGCATGCCACGGCCCGGTACTGTTTTATAACACTACTTGCCATCAGAGACCTGAGTCCATTCCTTTGGGTTTTTCTATGGTTTTTCTGTTGTGAGTAAGATGAGAGTCTTTTCTTTCCCAAGCAGGAGAAGTCAACCCCCTGCCTCCAACAGGGCCTTGGAGAGCTTTTCAAGCAATTGGTTCCTACTTTCCTTCTGGAGGCAAAATAAAAAAAAAACCCTATTCTGTGGTCTTCCTTGATGGCTTGGCTTTGGGTGCACGGGGTGAAAAATATGGATTGCTGTTGCTAGGCATTGATCGGCAGCTTCTTCACACAGGCACTCTGAGAAGGCTGCTTCCGAACAACAAGATTGGTGAGTGGTAGGAGACCTTCCCCGAGATGTTGTGGGGATTGATAAGTTATGATGTGGCCTTTCTGCGGATAGACTAATTCTTCTATGTTTGTTCTTTCTGTTGATTGACCGTAGGCCTGCAGTTGTGGTGTGGCAGCTGGTGTCTTAAATCAGAACTGGAAGATGGGCTTGTAACATGACACCTGAGTGTAATGCAAGAGGGTCATAAAAGTTGATGTGGGCTAGTAAGGTTGACTTATTGCCAAAATAGATTTGCCCTGTGTTCTGCGAGGCATGATTGCCCACCACCGGTCTACACTCAGGAGTAATTGTAGATTAACTGGAGAATTATGAGCAAGTTTGTGTCTGCATCTTGGCTCCTTGTGCATTCTCAAAGGATTTTCACCATCTCTGCATGAAAAAAGGGGAAAGCAATCCTTTTTTTTTAATTTACACCAAATAGCACATGCTACTCCCCTGAGGTTTTGTGAAGTCCAGAGCAGGTGGAAGGCTGGTGGTGAGGAATATCATGCCTAAGCATAAAACCATGTGGAAGAAACTAGTAAATCCCAGTCTGTTTTCCAGATTAATTAGGTGCTTAATGGAAAGAGGCATTTCTTCAAGTACAGTCAGATCCAGCATTGAGAAGGTGTAGGTAATTGGGGATCCCAGAACGATATATGATTAAGGTACAATATAGTTACTCCTGTTCCTAACCCTGGAGGTTGAGTCCCTTCGTTCTGAATAAGAAAGAAATTGGCAACATTGCGAGGTTTTGACACACCTGGAAACAACTGTGGACAACTCTAAATCCTTCCAATGGCGTATCCTTTTTATTTTTTTATTTGCATGTGTGTGTGTGTGTGTGTGTGCTATTCTCCTTGTCCACAATTTTTATTTTCTGCAAAGTCATACCTTTTTGAGCTGTAGCTGCTGTGCCAAATAGTTCACCTTGTCTTGAGTAATGAAAATGAACAACTGGTCACTGCACTGACCAATGAAACTAATAAAGATATATGGCGCAGGGCTGGCTTGGGGAATCACACACACGTGCTCTTAAACTACATGTGACATTTATACCAAAGTAATATGATCCCAAACTCATTCGCTCACTGCTTAAGAATTCCAAAGAACAACAGTTCCTTTGACTGATGGTTTGCTAAATTTAATATGCTTAGCAAGTGAAATTATTGCCTACTCTAATGCTATGTAATTATTAAGATACACTGCTTTTAAAAATACCAAGTGAATAATATTGATTTAGGGAACTGCTATTTAGAAAAATGCCAGCAAAGGAGGAATATATTTTATATTAGCTGCCTTAGTCTCTGTACCCAGACATGTGTTTGGAAATAAATTATGCACAAGGTAAGCTGTTTTGCCATACAGTACCCATAATATTAATTAAACTGTAATTTTATCAACAAAGCTTTAATTTAACAAATAAACAGGAATCATCTGTACTGTTCGCTCAAATATACAACTTTGGGACCGTAATAAAGCATTCGGGAGCCCCCGCAATTAATTTTAAAGCAAATAGTGTGACTAACAACTTTAAAGGGTGTTTGTAATTTATTTATTTGGCTTACACCGAGTATAATTACAGTTATAATGCATTATTATTTTTATACCAGAGTTAGATGTAGATTTATCTTGCGTACGATTAAGTAGAGAGGTGTTTCTGCACTAATAGGGGAGGTTTTCTGGGTCCCACAAAGAAGGGGGAGGGGGTAGAAATGAAACAGAAGTTGCCCAGGCAAACATGGATTAAAGTGTCCTCGGATCCTGGTTTTGTCTCAAAGTGGGTTAATTCATCCAGTCATTAAGCATCTGCCAATTTCACCCTTTTCCTTTTAAACTGCTGGTAAGAAGTCAAACAGGGTGATGTTTATAAAAAGCTCTGGATATTATTGTTTAGGAAGCTGATTACAACTGTAACCTGGCCTTACGGCGGGTGTGTGTGTGTGTGTGTGTGTGTGTGTGTGTGTGCACCAAATCTTAAAAATAAGGGAGAGTGGCATTTCCTATTGGCATTATTTTAAGAGTTTCTGCTCAGATTGTTTTGAAAAAAAGAAAGAAAAGAAAAGAAAAGAAAAGGAATGGTACTGGATGAGAAAAACACCACTGCAGTAAGAGGAAGCAATTATCCCGGGCTGTTTGTTTGTGGCTAACAGAATGCTGAAAAAGCAGATTTGCAAATTTCTAAGTGAGCGAAGCTTTAGGTTTCATCTTTATCAGCCAAAGTGGTTTCTTGTTAGCTGAGCAGCAAGCTAGAAAGCGACCAATTTTGACAACATAATTTACATCTTTGTATAAAACTGTTGCTGGCAGGCGAACTAATTTGTGCTGGATTAGGTTGTTTGTCTCAGCTGCTGACTAACCATGCAGTCTATCAGGGGCTCTTTTCAGATATCACTTTTCAACTGTGCCCTTGAGAGGAAGAATTGATCGGGAATATACAGAGCCAAATTACTCCAATAACTTTATTAAAAAAAAACCGGAAAAAAAAAACCCCAAACCCCAGACCAATTACCGAATCATATCAACGTGAAGAAATTGCGAAAGGAAGAAAATAAATATTGCAGATTTCTTTCTTTCTTTCTTTCTTTTTTTTTAAAAAAAATAATCTTTAAAATCATACTATGGCAGGAGTCATTAAAAAAGACTGGTTTTGTCACGAGGGCATGAGAAAAGAATCTGTAATAACTTAGGGCGGACATGGCTTTCTCCAATGCAATGGGATGCAGCTGATGGTGTGAACACTTTATTTGCACTTCAAGGCAAACCTGTTAAATCTCCAGACTGCCAGCTTTCACTTAAAAATCCAAATTAGCCCGGGGCAGATGCCAGTGCTGGATTTTGCAAATCATAATTTATAGATTAGCTGTCAGTCTTGGGGATGTGTGTTTTTGTACAGCGGTTTCTTTCTCTCTTTCTTCTTCTTTTCTTTCTTTCCTGCACCACTTTCCTTTATCATTACATAAACTCAGACACAAGCTATAATGCGCTACAAGCCAGATACAGAATCTATGGTTATGTGCACACACAAAGGGGATACTAGCTTAGTTTAGGAACAAGGGTGGTGATGCATCCTCTGCAAATTGCTGCTGTTTGGCTCCGCCTACTAGTAGCTACTATAAATAGGAGTGCTGAAGAGTAGCATAATATCCAAACCGGCCTTTAAGCCAGGGGTCTCCAATCTTGGTAACTTTAAGAACTATGGACTTCAAATCCCAGAATTCCCTAGTCAGTCAGTCATGCTGGCTGGGGAATTCTGGGAGTTGAAGTCCATAAGTCTTTAAGTTGCCAAGGTTGGACACCTCTGCTTTAAGCTTTTACTTGTTGAGAGAATCCCAAATTAAGAAGTTGTTCCAACTAGTAGAAGAGGAAAGAAGGAGTAAGGACACCAACTAGTAGGAAAGGAGGAGTAAGGACACCAGCCAGTTTGTCAGCATTTTTCACAATTTGGGTTTTTGATTTTCTGCAGAGGCAGGCAATGGATTGAAGTCTGTTTGCAGATCAGTGCTTTGAGCTGATACACATGTAATGTAAGACTATAATTAAAGTATAGCAGGGAAATGGGAGAGGAATAGATCCTCTGGATTCTGTCAATCACCCCATGCAGGAAGTTAATATAATCTATGCACCTGGGTCACATCAGTACAAAGACACCTTTGAGGTTGTGATGGACAACGAAGCCAAAATAAGTAAAACAAATTTTTAAAAAATCTGCAATTTTTTTTGTAGTTATACACCTAGATGTATTGGCCTGCTGTAATAACCATGATCGATCGGCCTGGGATTGGTATAATAAAATGATAGGATCAAGAGCTGGTTTTGCCTGTGATAAGTTGTTCTGCTGTATAAAGTGCTACTGTAAGAAGTGACGAATAGAACAGAATAACAGAGCTGGAAGGGACCTTGGAGGTCTTCTAGTCCAACCTGCTCAGGCAGGAGACCCTATCCCATTCCAGACAAGTGGCTGCCCAGTCTCTTCTTAAAAACCTCCAGTGATGGAGCACCCACAACTTCTGAAGGCAAGTTGTTCCAACTGGTTAGTTGTTTTTCCTGTCAGGAAATTTCTCCTTATTTCTAGGTTGCTTCTCTCTTTGGTTAGTTTCCATCTGTTGTTCCTTGTCCTGCCTTCAGGTGCTTTGGAGAATAGCTTGACTCCCTCTTCTTTGGGGCAACCCCTGAGATATTGGAAGGCTGCTATCCTGTCTCCCCCTCGTCCTTCTCTTCATTAAACTAAACAATTCCTGCAACCCTTCTTCGTATGCTTTAGCCTCCAGTCCCCTGATCATCTTTGTTGCTTTTCTCTGCACTCTTTCCAGAGTCTCAACATCTTTTTTGAACCAGGAGATCTGGTTCAAGTCCACCATCAGCAGATACTTCTAGATCAGGGACTTGGTAGAGGAAATAAACATGAGTGATCCTAACTTAGGAAGACAAATAGGATGGGATAGGCAATCACTGAAACATTTGGAGTGATGTTTATGATGGGCACAAAGTACTTGGAAGGCCACAAGTTATTCTAGAGGAACAGACTCAACACTAAGGTTGTGTGTGTGTGCCAAGTATTAAAGAAGAAATATACTTGTAGGGAAATTTAGGAATTGGAGCACTGGAATCCTGTTGAAGGAGCTTGGATAAGCAAAGAAGGATAAATGAAAGCAATTCCACGCTGGGAGTTTATTATGGGCTGGCCGAGCAGGCAGACATTACGCTGAGGCCGTTCTGCATCAGAAGGTGTTTCAAAGAGATGCCTAATAGTGGCAATGGGGGATTTGAATTACCATCTTCTGGGAATCTAACTCTGACAGGAATCAGAGATTCAACACCCTCTTGTCTTCTCTTGCTGACAACTTCATTTATCAGAAGGTGGAAGGATACGGGGGTCTGCTGTCCTGGATCTAAACATTGCCAGCATGGGGGAGTGGTTGAAGACGTACAGGTGACATCCTTTCCACTTTGATAGAAACTGATATCCGTGCATTCATAATATTCAGGCAAGGAAGGGCTGAGAAGCATCAAGCCTGCATACTGGGCTTCTGAAAAGTGGATTTAGATGAACACGGAGAATTGAAAAATGTCCAACAAGATTGGGAAATCCTGCAAAATAAGACACTGTGAAGTTATTATAAATGAGTCCAACAAGAAGGAAAACATGGGAGAAATTTGTGGACACCAGTAGATAGATAGATAGATAGATAGATAGATAGATAGATAGATAGGTAGGTAGGTAGGTAGATAGGTAGGTAGGTAGGTAGGTAGGTAGGTAGGTAGGTAGGTAGGTAGATAGATAGATAGATGGATGGATGGATGGATGGATGGATGGATGGATGGATGGATGGATGGATGGATAGATAGATAGATAGAGTTACTATAGATAGATAAATAGATGATAGATAGATAGATAGATAGATAGATAGATAGATAAATAAAGATATAAAGATATGATAGATGGCTAGATGATAGATAAATAGATGATAGATAAATAGATGATAGATAAATAGATAAATAGATATATAGAGAGATAGGATGGATTGATGGATAGATAGAGATACTGTAGATAGATAAATATATATAGATACAATAGATAGAAGGTCCATCATTAGAGAATGGAATTATAGGGCCGCCCTTATTTGCTAAGTTTCATGATGACATCTGACCATTTTTCAAAGAAGCTTTGGATACTCAAATCTCATCCATCCCTGTCTGTCAATAAAAGACAGCTTTGTACAGCATCAAGACAAAAATATACTAGGCAGAGGGCCTTTTTGCTAGAAAACGTGAAAGTATCTATTTCTTTCCTTTGGACAATGGCGCTTAATACAGTCATAGAATAGCAGAAAATGGTTAAATGAAGGAAAGTACTGTATGTTTTGAAATATGCATGTATACACACACACATTTGTATTGATGTTATTAAGCAAAGAAGGATAATTTATAAAAGAGAGAGAGAGAGAGCAGAATGATTTGAGCAAGGTAATATTTGCCATTGTAGCAGATAACCCAACCTGAAGCAATTTTAAGATGTTCTAGATTAGCCAGCAAATAAAAGAAGCTATTAAGCACCTATTGTTTAGAAGAGGTACATGCATTTTTCATCACTTTCCCCTGCTGAATTTTCACTCCTGCATCCTGCTGGAGGTAATTAATTGGTTTCAGTTCCGAGAAGTAATAATGCAATAAATTATGCTGGTATTTCTTGTCAGGAAAGGATCATATTGCCCGGTTCTTTCTAAAGCATGGCTAATAGCAATCTAGTCAGTCCGATGGTAAAATGGAGCGTGCCTCATTTGGAGATTGTTGTGTTAAAAGCTTCAGCCTGAAGTCTTCTTCAGAAACTGGATTTTGGGGTGACTGCAGTTTATTTATTAAATGTACGTGCTGCCCATCTCGCTGACTTTGCAAACGAAGCTACAAAACATTAAGACGGGGGTCTTCAAACTTGGCCCTTTTATGACTTGTGGACTTCAACTCCCAGAATTCCTCAGCCAGGCACGCGTCCACAAGTCATAAAAGGGCCAAGTTTGAAGACCCCTGCATTAAGACGTTAAAGCAATAAACATTAAAACCCTTAATTCAGGGCCTCCATTAAGACACTTCAGAAAGACTGGGGGGGGGCTCACTTTGAGACACTTGATGAAACGACTCTTCTCCTTGATCCCACCCACTGGACTTCCTTGACCAATGGGGTCTTCTCCAGCGTGGCCCTTCAGTGGGCATATGGTTCCTCAGTTTGGTCCCATACCATGAAAGGCTTTAAAGGTGACAAACACCTTGAATTAGACCCAGAAGCAACAGCACTTAAGACTTATATACCACTTCACAGTGCTTTACATCCTTCTCTAAGCGGTTTTACAGAGTCAGCCTGTTGCCCCCAATAATCTGGGTCCTCATTTTACCGACCTTGGGCGGATGGAAGGCTGAGTCAATAGCAACAACACTTAGACTTAAATACTGCTTCACAGTGCTTTACAGCCCTCTCTAAGTGGTTTACAGAGTCAGCATTATTTGTCCCCAACAATCTGGGTCCTCATTTTACCAACCTTGGAAGGATGGAAGGCTGAGTTAATAGCAATAGCACTTATATACTGAGTCAATAACAACAACACGTAGACTTATATACCGCTTCACAGTGCTTTACATCCTTCTCTAAGCGGTTTACAGAGTCAGCAAATTGTTCCCAACAATCTGGGTCCTCATTTTACCGACCTCGGAAGGATGGGAGGCTGAGTCAATAGCAATAGCAACAGCATGTAGACTTATATACCACTTCACAGTGCTTTACAGACCTCACTAAGCAGTTTACAGAGTCAGCCTATGGCGAAACTCAGCTGGGTTCTCCTGAAAAAAGCAGCCCCTGGGTGTCATGTTTTGTGAACTTGACCTTTGTCTTTAGTTTACGTTCAGGGTGACATGCCAATTCAGGAAACCAGATTAATCATGATTAAGTTAACCAAGGAGAAATGGAGTCAAAGCTTAGCAGTCTTGCAAGGCTCTTGTAGGCATGGATGTCTGTCTGTCTCCCGGAATGCTTTTTCCACCCAATTTTCTACCCCAAGGGCCTCCAAATCTTGTTGGCTGAGGAATTATGGGACTTGAAGTCCACCAGTGTTAAAGATGCCAAGCCCGGAGACCCCTGCGGTACCCCAGGCAGAACCTCCAGGTCAAGATGCAATTCCAGATGGCCCTGTTGGACGTTGCTGCTCCTTCACCAGAACAAAAATATATTTGTTGGGACGTAATTTGTTACGAAGGACACTTCCAAGTGCTTGTTTGAGTTGGCCAGCGAGAGATTATACCTATTGGCAGTTCAAATGATGGATTGTTCTACTTCATGATATGCCTCCCTCTGTCCTTTTTTTTAATGGCCAGGAAAAGCCATCGATCTTCTTCATGATACAACGTTTTGGCATTGATAGCAGTCCCAGCTGTGCTCCAGAATGAATAGTGGCTGGTTTGCTTTGTCTTGATGGGAATTTTTGAAATTCCTCAAGCTTTCTGCCTCCAGTTTATGCTAATATATGTATGGATGTGTGTACATAGAAGGTCAGTTTGGTGGTGGGGTTAAGGCCCTAGATTAGAGTGAGTGCCAGTTCAGTCTTAGGCAGGAAGCCAGCTGGGAGACCTTGGGACAGTCCCTCTCATTCAGCCCAGAAAGAAGAATAACAGAGTTGGAAGGGACCTTGGAGGTCCTCTAGTCCAACCCCCTGCTCAAGCAGGAGACCGTAGACCAGTGATGGCGAACCTTTTAGAGACCGAGTGCCCAAACTGCAACCCAAAACCCACTTATGTATCATTGGGTGCCGGGTGGGCGTGGCCCATTGGGTGGGTGTGGCCCATTGGGTGGGTGTGGCTGCGATGGTAATGGCAGACTGGGTGGGACTAAAAAGTTCAATCAATCAATTCCAACTTTGCGAGATCTTTTTTTCCCCCGCAAAAAGTTGAAATTGATTGATTGATTGATTGAACCTTTTTTTTTTGCACGCGGCGGCGGAGGCCTAAAGCAAAAAGGTTTTATAAAACCCAGCTGAAGGCCTAGGACTGGGATGACGGCGCATGTGCCCACAGAGAGGGCTCTGCGTGCCACCTGTGGCACATGTGCCATATGTTCGCCAACAGGGCCCTAGACCATTTCAGACAAACGGTTGTCCAGTCTCTTCTTGAAAACCTCCAGCGATGGAGCACCCACAGCGTCTGGTGGCAAGCCGTTCCACTGGTTAATCTTCTCTGTATCCTTCCCATTTTAGTATATGTACTGCCGAAGCGAGCACAGCATATGGAGATCTTTAAGTTGTTCAGCTTGAGAAACACTGGGTAAAAAAAAAAAAATTACAAATTTCGCATTTACCTTAATGCCAGTGAATAGTTTTCTCTCCCCCCATGTTCAGTTTTTCAAAAGACTGCTAAACTTTTGTACTTTATTTTTTTTTTAACAAAAAACCATTTTTTCCCTACACATTTCATTGTTCTTTTTAATAGGCTCTGCCAGGAAAATTCTCCTGCAAAAGCTCCAGATCTGGAATGTTATTATCTCATTGTCTATCGTTCGTATTACAGCCTCACTGTGACTTCCTAACTAATCAGTTATTTCAGCTCCTCTCCCATAAGCTTTATGTCTGAGCATAATTAAACGAGCATTAAGTCTTCTTTTTTTTTTTTTTACTAGCAAAGCCTGAAAGTTCTGATATTACAGTAATAAGTGTGAACTGAATTTTGAATGGCATTTACATCCATTCATGGGCTTTAAATGTTTGATTTGCATAACTAGTTAAAATGATATCAGAGCAGCATATTGATTTAATTCCATCTTAGAGAAACTGTTAATTAATAATGATAATAAATATGTCAGTTCTTTATTATCTGCTTTGAATTGGGGATGATTTCTGTATTAATGCCACTTCAGTAATAGATCTTGTCTGGCTATTGTTGGCACAGTTTGATGGCTGGAGCAACTGGCAATCTGAATTTATAAAATTTATTATAGTTCAAACTGTAGCACATTCATGATATCCTCTCTGTAATTCTATTAACACCCAGTATGAAGCTCATTTAAATTATTAGGCTCAGATGAAGGAGGACTGGATGGGGCCCTGCTGTAAATGTGCAGTGTCCATCTTCCCATATGCTTTAGCTTTAATTGAAATTTTGAATCAACCTGACAGCGTAGCTATTCGATTGGCTGTCCACTAGGTCGGTGTCACAAGAATAGCTAGTTTACCTCTTTCTGGAATAGAGGTGTCATTCGTATGTCTTATGATGCTTAGCATCACCCGGCTTCACCTTTGTGCGGTCCTTGGGGCTCTCTGAGTTTGGTTGCTTCCTTGCAGATGTTTCATTACCCAACTGGATAACATCATTAGTGCTAGAAGGAAGTGGGGTTTATGGAGAAGAGGAGGAGGAAGGAGGAGGAGGAGGAGGAGGAGGAGGAGGAGAAGAAGAAGAAGAAGAAGAAGAAGAAGAAGAAGAAGAAGAAGAAGAAGAAGAAGAAGAAGAAGAAGAAGAAGAAGAAGAAGAAGAAGAAGAAGAAGAAGAAGAAGAAGAAGAAGAAGAAGACGACTGTGGGATCCTTGGTGCTCTCTGAGCTTGCTTGTTTTCTTGCAGATGTTTCATTACCCAACTGGATAACATCATCAGTGCTAGAAGGGAGTGGGGTTTATGGAGAAGAGGAGTAGGAGTAGGGGGGGACTGTGGGGTCCTTGGTGCTCTCTGAGCTTGGTTGTTTTCTTGCAGACATTTCATTATCCAACTAGATAGCACCATCACAATGTACATACTGAGAGTTTATGCACTACTGATGTGGATAGTTCTTCCTTTTGTTGGAATCCAAAGGACCTCAATTTCTGAAGAATGGTACAAAATGGGGTGTTGTTGGTTTTGTGTGGGTGAGTGTATGTGTGCAAAGAAATTTATAACAATTGTGGGACGGTTGTAAACATTTTTGCTGACACTCATACTGCTTGGGAGATAGTAGTATGTAGAAACAGCCCAGAACTATTCTAAAGAGTTGACTGTTTCAGATGTAAAACTTGATCTTCAGAGACACTCAAAGGCAACGGATTTGGTTCCAAGATTCAATGATG
The DNA here is from genome assembly GCF_001527695.2 of Protobothrops mucrosquamatus. Taxonomy (NCBI): domain Eukaryota; kingdom Metazoa; phylum Chordata; class Lepidosauria; order Squamata; family Viperidae; genus Protobothrops; species Protobothrops mucrosquamatus. The sequence goes on along the minus strand of NW_015388055.1, from coordinate 71,370 downwards.
GTGAGATCACAGTTGTAATATGGTGTCCAATTCTGATCACCATGATAACAAAAAAGATGTTGAGACCCTAGAAAGAGTGGAGAGAAGAGCAACGAAGATCATAAGAAGTCTGGAGGCTAAACCATATGATGAACGATTGAGGGAAGTAGGTATGTCTAGCCTGAGGAAGAGAAGAACTAGGGTGACATCATAGCAATCTTCCAGTATTTGAGGACAATTAACAATTATCCAGTGGAACAGAAGTTGCCTCCAGAAGTTGTGGGTTCTCCATCACTGGAGGTTTTTAAGAAGAGACTGTTCTAGAATCATACCGTCTCTCCTGCTTGAGCAGAATACCTCCAAGGTACCTTGCAACCAGTGGTGGGATTCAAATAGATGAACAACCAGTTCTCTGTGTGGATGCCGCTTCCAGAAGTCCATTATGGGCCTGGGCAACAAAAAATTAGCTACCAGTTCTACTGAACTGGTGCGAACCGGCTGAATCCTGCCCCTGTTTGCAACCCTATTATTCAGTGTTCTATGTTTTTTGTGTAAGTCCATGGAATCTTCAAATACATTCAAAGGCAGCTGATTTGGTGGCAAGCTTCAATTTGGAAGAACGAATCTACAGAAAAATCTATATTGGCAAGATGCACGAATATGTCGGATGGCTTCTGGGACCTTGACACACGAAACAAGATAGAAAGGGTTAGCAGGGAGAATAGTATTCTGGGAGGAGGCCAGTATTCTTATGTCAGTTAAATGACTTATTGTGGATTTTATAGTAGATACTAAGAGCTGGTAAGGCTTTTCAGTAATTGGGTTTGTTTAATTTTAATGTTTTGGAGGCCACTTTAAATAGATAATCTTACTGGCACTGTTCCTGTTACCGTTTGGACAAATTATCATATTTTTTTGTCCTTTGATTATTCTCATTGTGCTGTTTCTCCCTTTCCTGCTGTTGAAACCCAGTATTTCAAAATCAGGAAGAGGAGTCATGATATTATTTAAATAATTTCATTCGGAATATTTGTGTTTCCCAGTTCTGCATTTATGGCATGCGGTTTATAGTGATGTCCAGCGATATTTTACAGCCGGCTGTGGTTTTGTAATAGTTGAATCATATATTACTGTGATCAATATTGTGACTGCAGGGAAATTGCTTATATAATTATGGAAAGTTTACAGTTGTAGGACAAGGAAAGAGGGAAATACATCACCTTAAAATATAAATATGTTTAAATTACATTTAAAACTTGGAATAGGTCCTTGCTTGTGTTTACAGAGTAATCTGTGATTTAAATCAGGATTAGTAGTATGTGTGTGTGCGTGTATGTGTGTATTTTTTTTTTAAATTGGGCATTATAAATCATGGGTGGTTGCTGCATATATAGCACACAAGAGGGTTTCTTATACATTTTAATGTTTGCATAAGTAAGGAATACCAGTAGTTCAGCAGTAAAATTGCAAATGTAAGCAAAAGTGAAGATTTTTCTAAATTTAACTAGGTTGCATTTGTTTAGTAAACTCCAGCTATAATTCACCATTTTATTGCATTTCCCTAGGAGGAATTTGTGGGCTTATTTGTAACAGAAAAATAGAGAAGCCACTAAAATATAATTGCTTTAGAACAAAAGCAGTGAGCAGATCGATGTAAGGTAAGTTAAAATAGCAAAATAACAATCTTGAGAAGAGGTTTGCTGGAGTAGCATAGTGGCAATTAATTCTCTCAGGAACCACCCCCCCCCCCATTCAAAAGTCACCTATGCAAGGAACATCTTGGGGGCAACCCTCTATTTGTTCACCCCCCCTTTCATAAGAAGAGCAGAGCACAGAGAAGAGCAATCAAGATGACAAGGAGTCTGGAGGCTGAATCGTAGGATGAACAACTAAGGAAACTAGACATGTTTAGCCTAACAAAGAGAAGGATGAGGAGATTCCTAATGTCTGTCTTCCAATACTTGAAGGGCTGTCATGGGGAAGAAGGTGCCAATTTATTCTCCAAAGTACCTGAGGACAGGATAAGAAGGGACGGGTGGAAGCTCCTCAGAGGGAGACCCAGCCTGGAACTAAGGAGAAACTTCCTGATAGTGAGAACAATTAATCAATGGAACAACCTGCCTCCAGAAGTTGTGGGCGCTCCATCGCTGGAGGTTTTCAAGATTGGACAACCATTTGACCGTGGTGGAATAACGACTCCTTCCTTGTGCAGGGTGTTGGACTAGAAGACATTCAAGATCCTTTCCATCTCTATGATTCTGTGCTTCTGTAATTGATGGGTGAAGTCAGCTTACTTTCATAGGCCAACTGAGATGTTTACACCAATACGTAGGTGAAACTCTCTGGAGCCTTGAAAAGTACAATGGAAATGCTTTTTATGGTCTTATTTGAGGAAAACGGGCATTTGGATATGGAGAACTCACTTTCAGTATCCTATCCTGTTGACTTGTGTCTGGTTGGTCATACGTGGTTTGGAAGCTTTGAAGGACTCAGTCAGGATGGGCTGGGGTTACCAATTGTCCACAAAAGGCTTCCTTAGCTTGTCTTCATGTCCTCCATCCAACTGGCATGGGCTTAAAATCAAATATTTTTTAAGTGGTTGATTGTTTTTATTTTTACAACGGTGGTCTTTGGAACTTTTGTAAATTGTTTTTACTCTTGTTTCAATTGACATTGTAAATCATCTGTTTCTTTCTCTCCCTCATCTGTTGGTAGATTCAACCATCTAGATTCGTATTATTTAATTTATTTCATGATTCCAGCAGATCGGTTTCAAGACAGCCTCTTCAAATCTCTGTAGTCTGGAAAGCGTATGACTTGTTCTATGTTCGTAGGGTGAAATGTGAAAAGCGCATCATTGATTCTACATTATCGTTAGTACATTTTATTGAAAATGATTTGTCAGAAAAATAACTTGACTAAAAACCGTCTTTCTGATTCTGGAAAAAGTAACTTCATATTCACGCAAGTCCTAAGGTTGGGGGTTTTTTGGTTGCAATTTTTAATTGCAATTTTTTGGGGGAAAAACTATTAAAAAAGTTAAACAGTGTGTCCACTTCCCCCACCCAGTTTGTCTTCTTTTCTAATTGTCCACATCTTCCTTTGCCCGTTGAGATATGTGGTGGAACTAGGCTGTGGCTAATAGTTGGATGAGAGACTTCTGAGGAATTTCAGACTGATCATGCTAAATTGGATGAGTAAATACATCCAGAAGAAAGGAATGGCAAACTACTTCTCGATTGTTGCCAGAACGATTCATGAATGCATCCATGAGGTCACCAGCACTCAAACTGAACTTGAAGGAAACTTAATTTTACCTTTTTTGACTCATCGGTCAAATGTGAATCCTCATAACATCTTCACTGCCTGAAACACAGTTACTAATTCCTCTTCAAGCATGTCAAATGGAGAGATCGGGAATATGAGAGACAAGGTTGCACCATCGCTGTTAGTTTACATACACAGACAAAATTGCCACCACCACCCCCTTTTTTTTTGATAACGGTCCAAGCCTGCAGAAATAAACTTCTCGTGGTGGATACAGGTTAAATCCTGAGAATTAAAACTCAGAGTTTGGTTGATGGGCACAATCCCGAAAGATGCCAGTGACCAAACCCCCAAATGCTGGCTTCTTTTGGAGTCGTTTCCAAGAAGGAAATCTCCTGATTGGTCGCTTGATGTTGATTAATAGACGTGGGAGGTTGAAAGACTCCAGGGCCAAGGAGTAGGTCCATCTTGGTGGCATCTGATGTTGATTGGCTTTGTCCTGCGTGGCTGCACTGGAAGCATGGACATTAAGATTAAGTGATGCTGTCGCGTGGAGCGGAAGGCCACTGCATCATTCTGCGAAGGGACAGCTGTGGTGGTTAATCCTTCATCACCAAGGGAACCGCTGCCAGACGAAAGATATACCATCAAAGATAACCCTCCATAACTTGTGCTAAAGATCAAAAAACTTTGAATTCACATCCATCTGTTCGGGCTGGGGGTGAAGATGAAATATAGGTAGCATTGGGGGAAAAGAGAGTTGGTTAGTAGGAAAACTCTTTTAACTGTTTGCTTCCATGCCAAGGTATTAGATCAGGGGTCTTGCAACTTGGCCCTTTTATGACTTGTGGACTTCAACTCCCAGAATTCCTGAGGAATTCTGGGAGTTGAAGTCCACAAGTCATAAAAGGGCCAGGTTTGAAGACCTCTGTATTAGAGTGATCCCAAGGATTTTTTCCCCCTCCTTTCTTTAATTTGATCCCTTCATTTCAGAATAAGGATAAGCAAGGATATGGGAAAAAGATGAAAACCTTACCAGCAGCCACGATGGTGGATGATGGTTCTGTGTAGTTAATGACTCAGGCCCATGGTTTGGAGCATCTGAAAAGGGGGTGAAACGTCCAACGTTTTACTTAGAATAAGGGAACCAGTCAGTTTTCATGTGTACTTTGCAAATCATGGTGGTTACAGCAACCTTGTCTTTCTAAAAGAAAATTGCCCTGTGGAGTAAGAGGACAAGGAGGAGGAGGAGGAGGAGGAGGAGGAGGAGGAGGAGGAGGAGGAGGAGGACGAGAAAGAAAGAAGAAGAAAGTGGAGGAGGAGGAGGCATTGCCAACCTGGAAGGGCTAATGGACACCAAAATCCAATGTGGACATCACTGGTCTCCCCTGCCCATGTTTGCCACTTTAATCACTGTACAATACTTTATTGATGTGCTTTATTTTATTTAACAAAGAGTAAATAAGTGATTGTAGTGTTGGCACCCGCCAGTTACAGCTCGTGTGAAGGCTTTGTGCTTTAGTTGGTTGTCAGATGTTGGATAGATGAGATTCTGAAACACCTTTTGGAGTTTCAGATTAATCAGATAAGGCCTTCTTCTCGTTTATGTCCAGTAACAGAAACCATCATATATATGTCACAAAATTAATCTAGAGCTTCAATGCAGGAACCTAGCATGCTTTACTCAAATGTTTCTTCTCTTCTGTTCCTGTTTATACAACAGAAATATAAGCCTTTGTTCTGATGTGTGTTACAATTAATTGATTCAGGGTAAACTTTAGAAGTGTGGGTGAGAATGGAACAGGTCAACACACTGACTAATGTGGTAGCTTTACAAGCAGTGCTGCTTTTTGTTCAGTTTTATCATACACATTTATCACATTCAACCTGGCACCAGAACCAAATGGCTGTTTAAGTTGTAAAAACGAATCAGAGCATAATTTCATGAACTCCATGCTATGCCCAAGCCGAATAAAATTATACAATCTCTTTTGATGCTATATTGGCTTTCAGCATGAATCTCTTTTTTTCTTTCTTCTCCTTTTCTTTTCCTTTCCCTCCCCCTCCCTCCCTCCATTCCTCCATTCCTCCATTCTCTCCTCCTTCCCTCCTTCCCTCCTTCCCTCCCTCCCTCCCTCCCTCCCTCATTGGAATACAAATGGGAACACAACTTCCAAACACAAATGGAAAGCATCCTGTTCAGATTATTAACAAGTTGCCTGGGTGTGAATAAAATGGATTAAAATATAATATCGATCATTGTGCCATCACTCCACTGTCTTAACAAGTCGAAACCTGTCTTGTTTTTCTTTTTAAAAAAAGCACAAGAAAACAAATTAGAGCACAGAATAAATATGTTTTTGTCTGTCTCTCAAGGGGAGGAAAAATGGGGCTGATGTCCTCTCCTCCCCTCCGCCTTTTGCCTACATGGCTTGAATGGGGGAAAAATATTATATTTCAGTCCGTTGCGTCAGCATATTTCAGACTGCTGGCTGTGCATGTTTTGTCACCGGTTTTGCTGAATTTCTCAAGTTGTGATTGATGAGCAACTTCATTCTCAAGTGTAAAAGAAAAACGTCCGGGCAGTGGGGATGTGATGGACTGGCGCTTGGCGCTTGGGTGACCAGTTTCCCACCCCAGTTTGTCCTTGCTGGGCCTTCTAGAAGTCACCAGGCGCCGCTCAGCTTGCCTTTTGCTTTGTGGTACCCTGTGGTAGTTGTCAAATTGGATGAAATGTCAAAATCCATGGGCTTTTTCCCCTGAAAAGATACATTTGGTACAGCTGCCGGGTACTTACCTACTCCTTCTGACATTGACATATTAGTTATGCTGTCTTTTGCAATCAGATATCTTTAAATTTGCCACCTTGTTAAGTTTTGATTAATGTGATTCCATTTCACTAAAGTAATTGGCTTGGCCTGTTGTAGAAAATAATCAGGCTTTCTATGGAACAAATGCTAGAACATGCTAATGAGGGAGAGAGTTCGTTAAATTGATGGCGTGGAGTGACAGTTATTAATGATTGTTATGATAAACAGACGAGTGAGAATTGGGATGAGTCGGGCACAAGTGACAGTTTAAAAATAACGTATATTGGAAAGTACTAACGAAGTAATATACTGTTAGGAAAACAATCATGGAAGTTGTCAAAAGAAGAAGTGTAATTATACAGCTGCACAAGCTGCCTGGGAGGACAGGGACCTGGTTGATAATAATGGACACGTTTTTTGTGGGCAAGTGGAAAATACGTTGTGGCAGAGAAGAGTGGAGATTGATAAATTAATTGGCCTTCCCTCTCTCTTCCAAGAACAGAACTTGGTCAGGAGTAGCCCAGACAATTAAATGAATAAATGAAGTCACCGGCGCTTCTATCTATGCATTTCTAGAGTTCTTCTTTTCAGTACTTTTTGTTAACCGGTAGTTTTCACGAAATGTGGTTTTTAAAAAGAGGCGTCTCAAAGACCTTCAAAGAAACGTGATCAACGTGGAGCTTCTGATGTTTTGGGACATCCTGGAAAGCGGTGGGTTTTGTGGCTAGGAGACCAGAATGAGTTAGAACTGAGCTCCCCAACCATGGCAGCTTTAAGATGGGTGGACTTCAAATCCTAGAATTCCCAGGCCAGTCCGAGGCTGGCTGGGGAATTATGGGAGTTGAAGTCCACCCATCTTAAAGTTGCCATGGTTGAAAAATGCTGGGTTATAAGCTTTGGTGAATTTGCAGACCAAGAGGTTAAGACAAATAATTATTTGGGACTCTGAACACGTGAGACTAGCTTTATATTAAGGCTGGCCTTATGCTCTTATTTCGACTTTCTGAGACTTTCCATCAGCAAATTCCAGGTAGCAGATACATTAAAACTGGGATCTGTTCCACAAACTGGTGTTCCGTACCTCCATCCTCCACCAGATATTCTGAACTGTAAATGGAAATTCAGAGTGGTTATGTGGGAAAAACCCGGGTCATTTAATTTTTATGAAGACCACTATTAAAATATAATGATAGTAGTTGTCTAGAAGTTTCATAGCAAGGGTCTCCAGTATCTGGATGAATGTGATCTTTCTCATAATCATCTCATGATACCTTCTGCTATAATTTCACCAGAGACTCAGAACATTCATAACTATGTAGCCAACATGATTTAAATGAGACCATTTATTAATATGCTTGTGAAGGAAATTTGGACCTCTTCCTCTGTTGGTAAATCTTCATTTTTCCAATGTTGAGCAAATACAATTCTCAATGTAAAATTTCTCATAATTTCCTGCAATTATGCCTAACAAGAATAGTTCTGGCTTAAAATCTATATGTACGAAAACATCTTTCATGACTTTCTTTGCTGTTCCTTCTCTCTTTTCCTAAAGATTTCTCTCCCGGTTTTCCATTTCTGAACTCTATGAAGTTCTTCAGTTTGATCCAGAATTGTTCTCTTCAAAATGTTCTCCCTAGTTGCCTTCAAGGTGCGTATTCTCCGAAGCTTTAATCTTGCAGGATTTATGAACCAAAGCTTTAAGCAAGGATGACACAGCTTGGGCTGAGATTTAACTGAGGTACTTAATTACAAGCAAAAACTTCTGGATATTGGAGAGGGTATTCTTCATTGATAATGTTGATTTCATGAAGGCACTTGACACTTCAATAAATCCAGTTCCATTTTACCACCAGTGATATCATCTATACTCTTGACTTCAGTTCTAATTCTTTAGATCCAAATGCTCTAGTTTAAATTTTGCTCATTGATGGATGTTTTTCTGTGACTGTCAGTGCAGAGTTACAATCTTACCTCCAATAAGGGATTACTACATTTTGATACACAGGTAGCCCTCACCTCACACCCATCCGTTTAGTGACTGTTCGAAGTTACAACAGCAATGAAAAAAAGTGACTTACGGCCGTTTTTCATACCTACAACGGTTGCAGCATGTGATCAAAATTCAGAAGCTTGGCAGCTGCTTCAGATTTATGACAGTTGCAGTGTCGTAAAATGGTGTGATGACTCCCCCCCCCAAAAACGTTTCCCCAGATATCTCTCCAGATGTCATCTCGGAGAAGGATGAACCTGTTCTAGGCTTGTCAGGAGGGCAGTTGGTCAATGGCTCCAGGTAGCTGTCTAAGAGTCTAAGAGGGATTTGGCTGATGCACAGCTGCAGCAGGACAGCCCTGAGGCTTCAGGTGGGGAAAGCATGCAGCTGCAGTCGGTCAGTGATGAGGAAGAGGAACTACCTTCTGCACCTATCTGAGAACACGTAGGTCAGAGAAAAGGCAGGAGCAGAGGAGGTCAGCCTGATTACTCAAGAGAAGAAAGCCTCGCCCTTTTTGATGGGCTGCACCAGAAGTTGGCTATTTAGCACAGCAGACAGATGGAGGCGATGCTGGGAAACAACATGTTCATTTTCTTGCTGTTTGTTTTCTAGTCATTGTGATTCTTGCCTTTGGATTGACACCATGACTTGGTATTGTGCCCCGTGAACCTTCTTGTCTTGTAGATTTAATTTTGCTTGGTGGGTTTATTTCGATTGGGAAACTTTCAAGTGCCTTGTGGACTCATTGGCCATGGCTCTGTGGATTAGCCTTGGTTTGCTTTTGGCTGGACTTAATTGAGACAGTTCTGGGTTTTTGGTGAAAGGAGTTGCGGGGGAATATTAATAAACTCACTAAACCAAAGTTACATCTGTGTGAGTGAGCGGGACAGCACAAATGGGTCAAAACTCACTTTACAGCTGTCTTGTGATTATAAATCAACGACTACCTGTATAGACTATACTGATAAATATATATAATTATTTCAAGGCTAACATATATGCTCTGTCCTTGTCTTAATGGTAACTCTGACAGCCTAATGGATTAGTTAAATTTGCTTTGAGGCTTGCATTTACTTTGAAGAAAATCTGCTTTTACTGTCTGGCTTTTAACTTACTTGAAAGGTTTTTCTTTCTGCTTTGCCCTATCCACTGAGAATATCTTTGTTTTAGAACAAAAAGAAAACAACTCTGGATCTGATTTTGAGTTCCCCCCCCAAAAAATCCATATTTTAAATCTCAACAAGGGCATTTATTTGCCCCTCTCTGAATTAACTTTCTCAGAGGCTATGAAGAATACAGGATTAGGCTACCAACCACTCAATTCCCAGTTTGTTTTGAGCAGTTAATTGTATATCTTGGTTGTGTTCTCTCAACTACATTATTTGATTCTGAAAGTGAGGCATGTTGCTTTGGGTCTTGAGAGGATGGAAATGCTGCAGTGAAGAATAGTGGTTAAAACAGCCAGGAATTCTGGGAGTTGAAGTCCAGACCTCTTAAAGTGGCTACGGTTGAAAAATACTGGATTAAAGTATTTGGATTAGCAATGGGGAGACTTGTGATCCATTCTATCCTCATCCCATCATCCTTTCCCAGCCCCATTTACCTGGCAGATTGGTTATGGAGAAAAATAAATCTTCTAGCGCACTTAGACAGAAGGTCATACCTTATAAAAAATATTATCAAAAGTATTTCTTGTTGGCCACTAAATTATATGACATATGTTTACAAGATAATTTTGACAACCAAGGTTTGTTTTTTTTTAACCACAAGGGAGATTGGAGCGAAGAACCATGGTTTCTTCTGCCCTCCTTCATGTATTTCTGGTGAGGAGGGCAAGTCTCGGCTAAATAAATCAGTTGGAGGTCATTTGGCACCAAACAGGACATTTTTCGCAGTATTGTTTTCATTGCCATAGGCTTCTGTTGAATGACAGCTGAGAGAAACAGTCACATAGCTGGTAAATCTCTCAGAAAAAAAGTCCAGAAAAAGGAATCTCCACGGAGAAATAATCCTTCAAAGGTCAAAAGTTCCCTTTATATCATCGAAGAGATTTATAGCATCTCACGTCAGGGAGGGCTGAAGTCAAGAGATTGAATCTGAGGATATAACACGCCTGGCAGCAGGTATCCACATCCTGGGATACTCTTAGATCTCAAAAAAATCCTGTAGATATTATAAATCAGCACATCGGGATAAATCCTTTAGCCTTATTGCTCTTTTTTCCCCCTTTAAATAAATTTAGGGAGTTGTTTAAAAAGCAAAAAGGGCCATCATTTGAAGAAGGAAGCAGGATCCACCTTGATTGGTTTAGCAGTTAATTTTCGTGGATGTTGTTTATTTTGGCCACCTACCAATATGCAAAGGCTGGGAATAAAGTCTAATTTTGCGATAACTAGTTTTCTACAGGATTTTCTGAAAGGAAAATGCAAGTTACTAGTGTTCTGTTTGGAGTTGACCATATTTCTTCATTTGCGAAAAAGAGGCCTAGAACTGTCTGTTTTAAATACTGTGAAATGTGCCTTTAATGATCACTGTAAACATTGGTTTGAAAACTGAAAAAATGCACATATTTGTTTAAATCAAGATTTCCAAAAGCAGTGGTCTCATAGGCAAAATTCTACAGCTGACTTTTCATTTTCTTGGTAGATGCTCTTATTTGTGCATCTTAATTTATTGCTATCTGTCACTCTGGGATGTCTGTTGACTTAATCTATAAAAAATGATTAATATCAAGAATAATTCTAATGCGTTTTGGAATGGCCCTTTTCAAAGACAGAAGTACGTCAAATAGAACTGCTGGCACCTGCATTGTTTAAATTTGTTCTCAGCTATTCTTTTACATAAAAAGGGATTGCTTTTGTTTTTTTAAGATTGTCATTGTGTGTCAGCATTCTTAGATTTTTTTTTTTGTTTCTTCAAGTCAAAAAAGTCCCGAAATTTTCTTTGCAAGGTTTTTCAGAAATGGTATGCCATTGCCTGCTTCCTGGGACTGAGAGAAGGTGACTGGCCCAAGGTCACCTACCTGGTTTCGTGCCTAAATGGTGCTTTTAACCACGCAAAAACTGGCTTCCAACTTAGATTTAACAAACTGTTAAATATTAATGTGAAGCACTTTTTATTTCATTTATTTATCAAATTTAGATGGCCGCCTGTCTCACAAAAAAGTAACTCTGGGCAGCAACAGTTGAGTAAAACAACAAGCATATCAAAACAATCATTACAAAATATTTAAAAGATTATCAAAACATAGACTATTATTAATAATTTAAAATATACAAACTGCACAGAGAGGATGAATATATCAACCCCAGTGCGGCCGTCTAAGAATGTCCTTATATTATGCACTAGCTGTACCCGGCCACGCGTTGCTGTGGCTCAGTCTGGTTAAATGGAAAAGAAAGAAAAGAGAAAGTGCACATTTCTAATATGTTTAATTTCACAATGCTTGTGGGTATACCAACAGATGGCGCTGTTTTTCAAAAAAAGCATGTTTTTACCTTTTACCTGTCACAGGTGTGACATATATATATATATAATAGTAGGTATATAAAAACATGCGCGTATTCGAATGCAACGTTGTGTCAAAATTTCAAAGCAATTGGTGAAGAACTTTCGGAGATTTAAGATTTTGAACAAACGAACATTTACATTTTTATTCATATAGATAGGGAAAACTCTACATTGCATTGCAGGATTTATTAATTATATAGAAATGTGCTTTATGAAATGTAATTCTGAAACTACAAATGTCATTTGGTTCTTGGCATTTTCCGCGTGCCTTTCTTTTTTCTACAGCTCTCTATGTAAACCATCGGGGAAATATACACTTCCGGAAGATTTGTAAATGAAAATTTCAAACCTCACTCAATGGCTTGGCAACTTTTGGGGGAGCCAAGTACAAAGTGAATCTGACATCTGCAAGTCTTACGCAAGGAGATTAGAATCCACTTTATTTATCCAGCAGTTAAGAAAACCAGAAAACACCTTCACTAAAGCTTTTGGTTCTCTACTTCTCTCTTTTTTTTAAGAAAAAAAAAAGAAGAGAAAGAAAAGGGCGATCTATTGTACTAATAAACAGCCACCATTTGGAAAACTTGTGCCTGTTTGAATAAGCAAGAATTAAATAATTAAAATGAGAGATTATGGCCGGTCAAATCCTTGAAAGGAAGGAGGGATGGGAATAAGTACGAAGCCTCTCTTTTCAAGTTGTTAAAGCAACCGCATCTTTTTCCAGACTCCGATGATCGCTCACATGAAGCTGCTTCTGGCTGTCAGGCTTTACCCAGATGGATACTCAAGATGAGAAAGCTATGTGGCAGACATTTGACAACATGCCTCTTTTAAAAGAAATGTTTATTACAAATATTAGAAGGTGCCAACTCTGCACCGCAAGGTAGGAAGATCAATTCCTCTCCCCTGACTCAAATCTGATATCTTTTTTTTTTCCTGGGTTGCCTGGACACCCCAAAAGAGCGAGAAGCATCTCCATTGGAGTTTGATTGACAATTTCTGTGTTATAACAGGTCTGGGTGTTGCATCTGGCCTTGTTTCTTCCAACATGCCTGCAGGGCTATTTTGATCTGCTGAGGAAAAAAGATGCAGGTGCTTTAATGAGACGAAGAACGGTATTTTGTATGTTTGTATATTTTGCACACGTTTTGCACCTTGGGAGGGATCTCTTTCAAGGGATGGCCATGATTCTTTTAGAGAGGTTTGAAGAATTCATAATCTGGGACGATCACGTCCAATTTTCCTGGACTAAAATCTCCAGTCCTATCCAGATGTTGCAGTGCAGTTCTCAGCTGAAAAAGCAAACATCGCCCTCCGCCATATTAAATTGACTTTAGAGAATAATATCCCGCTCTTAAAGACCTAAGTGCTGAGTAACAACGAAAGGGGGAAAGTAGTTTTCAATTATTTTGTGCAGTGCAGGATTGGAATGAGACCCATAACAACCATGATAAATTTTCAGAGAATGTTCTGTAAGTGATTCCACCAGGAAATTTATCAGAATATTGATAGCATCTGGCAGGGTTTTAATGCAGCCGGTGATTAAATGAGGCAATGGTTGGAAATTATCAAGCTTTGATCTAAGTTAAAAAATCTTGAACTGATCTTGATCTCTGTTTATTGTTGCAAGACTTTTTAAAAACCTATAATCTGGATTGTTCCCAAGAAATCAGAACAGAGGCAATATGCTTACCCTTTTAGTTGAAAGGCAGAACTGCTCATATCCCACAGCAAAATTGCTTCTTTTGTTGACTGATAATCCCATCCCTACATTTTACTATGTAAATGCAATGATTCTTCTCTTGGGAGAATTTAGGAAGCCTTTCAGAATATCTGTATTTCTAACCTGGTTGACATGTTGCATCGCAAAGTCAAAACTAAGTGTATTTACATACCCAACCCAATAAGTCAATTATAATGCTCAGCAAATTAATATTAATGTAATCTTCATGCAGTCAGGCCTTGTCAGTCGCGTGAAAACTTGACTGCCTAAATTCTTCTTCTGTAAACATGAAAATATTAAGAACTTGCCCAAACAGGTTTTCACTGTGAAAGATCTTAAGATCTTCCACAGCTAATACGTAACTGAAATCTTTCTATCATTGTCAAAACAAGCAGCTCTAACTTTGTGTATTTTTGGTTAAAATTAAAAGCACTGTGACAATCTGAAGCCTGGTTGAATCAATATGAAAAGCAAATAGGCTGTAATTTTACTTCCAAGATTCATAGGAGTCTTGACGTATTTTTCAAGAGGCACTTCAAGTGTTTTTCAGGAGATATTTGTTCTTTAGAGGGAGGTGGAAGGGTTAATAACCTTGATGGACATATGCATATTCCATTTTTTTTTGTAAAAAATGCAAGCAATGTGGAGAAAGGGATTTGGATCACACGATATATTCTCAAAACATGGAAGGAGTAAACTCTGAGAATAATGAACATACTCCATTATAACTGACCATGTTGGTATGTTTTCTTATGGACCGAAGTGCTAAAATGCCTTCTAAAATCTGGTCCTCATTTTTAAGAATTCATTTTAGTATTTTGATGCCTGGTTGGCTCACCTTATGGATTCAATTTACATATTTTAGGGGACCTTAAGAATGTTTGTGATGCTATTAGATCTTTTAGAAGAAGACGTGCAGATCCGCAATCAGGTTAACCTACAACTGTTTGGTGGCTGTCATTGCTTATAGTCTAGCTGTCAGTTGTCACATTTGTTGATGTGTGGAACAGCATTGTCCTGATGTCTCAAGTCACTGACAATTAGCCAGAACTAGAGGATGCTTCTGGCTTGTGCTGGGCTTAGAAAAATAGTCTAGGGAAGAGAGAAACCACATTTTTTCCCCATCCGTTCGTCTTGATCATGAGAAGGCAGTCTGCTCAAGAAGAAATAAATAAGACAATTAAAGGACATTTCATTTAGTATTACAGGCTCGTTTTTAATCACACCCCAATATCTGTCTTTGAATTTTCTTCTGTTTCTCGGATTCAAGTTTTTGTCTCTCCCTAAAATTCTATGAATATAGCAAAACGTAGCAAAGTTGTAGTAATTTCTATTACGGCCACAGACCAGCATTGAAATAAAGTTCTTACTAAAGTTGGATTTAAATTTAAACGTTTAAATATCATAAAATACTATCATATTTAAGTATAAATACCAGTAATAGACTAGCAGTGAATAAATCAATTGGAAAGTTTTTCTTAAGGTTTCTTGGCTTCTACTCTATTCACGGAGATCTAGACAAATTTGTGGTGTTTGACATGCTGTCTATTTAATTCTGTTCTTCTGGAGAGATGATGTTGTTTGAAGGAAGCATTGTGTAGCAGAACAAAATTATTGCTGGCAGAGGGCTATTTTATCACTCTTTGTCATGGTATGACAATAACGTAACCAAAAGAAATCTGTATTTGATTTGGAAATGAATCTATAATCGAGACACTTGTAATATTACAAAACAAAGCAAAATTCCTCGTACGGAGCACTGCATCTGTGTTCAGTAAAGATTGCTTGAAGGTTTATCAAATTATACATTCCCAAAGTTCAAAGGGTAAACCTAGAATTTAAAAAAAACGTATGATTTGCTTAGAAAAACGTGAAAACGAAGCAGAAATGTGCAATAACAGTGCATACATCTTTTAACTACGACATTGTAAATAGTTATCCTTTAAGGGGGAGCTACAGTACGTGCCTATTTCTTCAAAGGCAGTTGGAATGCTTTTCCTTGGTGATAGATTTTTTTTTAAAAAAAACCCCTTATAATCTTTTTCTTTGATGCCATCAACAAGGGATTCCGTTGGTTACTTTTCTGTAAGTTGTTTGTGTTTGCCCTTCAGTTCCACAAATACAAAAAGGCTCCCCTACCTTTTTTGAGGTGGAAAGAGGCATTTTTTTTACGTTTTCCCCCGGTATTGTAAAACATTAGGTGCCTTTGTAATTATATTAGGTTTTTTTTTTTTTAAAAAAAATAAAGCCTTCATCCCTCCTAAGTTTGTTTGATGTCCTTTCCCTACTGACTCGTGGGGGGGGGGGTTTCCACTCCCCTCCCCTCGTTTCCCCTTTACATTAATGCGAAGAGACAGTTGAGTAAATGCACAATGAACTTCAAAACCTAGTAATTGTTTTTCAGAAAGAATGAAACTTGCGAATTAGATATGGATTGTAAAAGAACACCATAGGTGATTAGTGTGTGTTAGGCTGGCCCGTTGGCCCATTCTGACACCTGTCTGCCAGCTTTCTCGGCAAATTCTATGGCTGATCCCTCTATAGTGCCAGTCAGACGGCAGCCAGCAAGACCTTGTGGGTGGGAATTAAACAGATTCCCAGTGAACCTCGTCAGGCTTAGAAATTCATGGAACTTGACATAAAAGGCAATGTTAAACAAAGATGAGCTGAATCCATTTACATGAAAACTCTTTAAGTTATCTGTGTTTAATTTTTTTTTTATTTATCTTTATTTTTAAAGGAGAAGGAGGCAGGCAGGCTGGAATCGGGAGAATGTTCCTTCCTTCCTTCATAAGCTGTGTGGATAATAAGCTTTTCAGAAATTCAGGGTGAGCCAACTTTAGGAGGAGGAGAGGAAAAAATATATATATATTGCTTTCCTTCCCAGTCTACTTTCTAAAGAAATATCCCTTTTGTCCTAAACCTTCTGGTGTTATCTTGTTTATAGCACACGGTCCCTATTTGTGCTTATTCATCATGCTTACACAAGTCTCTTAATTACTCCCAATGTAGCTGCTCTATCTTGAACTACGAAACTGACCTTTCACTTTTTATTCCTGGAAATCATTAATCATACACGATCAATGACAATGAGACACAAGAGGGATCACTCGCATTCAGACTCCGCTCACTAGGCCTGCGAAGACCAGGGTCCCTCCACTCCTAGTAGTCAGACGTATCTTAATTAATGATGTGTGGGTCCATGAAAGGGGTTATTAAGTTACTGCGGTGGTGGTTTGTGTTCTTGAGAGTTGTGCTGATTTGCAAACTCCCAGAAAGCATGGATACGTTCCCATCTGTGAAGATGGTGGCACCGGGATTCCATGTTCTCATCCCCGATCCTGCTTTCACACAAGTCCTGTTTGTTTTGGGGCAATGATCCCCGTTTCTCCTTTCTGTGGAGACTTCTACAGTAAATTCGTTTCAACGTTCATTTCACAAATTCCCTTCGCCCTCCTGAATGGTTGATGATGTAAGCAGGTAAAGATTAAAAACTGTAACGACAGACATTTAAAACCAGCAGCTTCAGCAAGATTTGGGACAAAGAAAGAAAGAGTAAGAGAAAGAAAGAAAGAAAGAAAGAAAGAAAGAAAGAAAGAAATGAAATGAATAGAAACCCTAAGACAGGGGTAGGCAACCTTGGCTCTTTTATGACTCGTGGACTTCAACACCCAGAATTCCTGAGCCAGCATGGCTGGCTCAGGAATTCTGGGAGTTGAAGTCCTCGAGTCATAAAAGAGCCAAGGTTGCCTACCCCTGCCCTAAGACAAGGGTGTCAAACTGCTGGCCCGCGGGTCGGACGTGTCACGTGGAAGCCGCTCCCACCCTATTGCCGGCAATGGCAAAACCGGCCTGATACGTTGTGCAACGTCATGTGATGTCACGAGTTTGACACGCCTAATATAGATGTTAATTCTACTTGAGTCCTCACTGTTTCCTAGCACCAACACCAACACAGAATAAATGAATAATAAAATAAAAGAGTTGGAAGGGACTTTGGAGATCTTCTAGTTTAGCCCCCTGCTCAAGCAGGAGACCCTATACCATTTCAGACAGGCGGCTGCCAAGTCTCTTCTTAAAAACCTCCAGTGATGGAGCACCCACAGCTTCTGAAGGCAGCTTCTGTTCCTTTGGTTAATTGTCCTCACTGTTAGGAAGTTTCTCCTTAGTTCCAGGTTGCTTCTCTCCTTGATTAGTTTCCATCCATTGTTTCTTATCCTGCCTTCTGGTGCTTTGGAAAACAGGCTGACCCCCTCTTCTTTGAGGCAGCCCCTCATATACTGGAACACTATAATCACATCGCCCCTAGCCAGAAACACTGCTATTTCTTAGATGGGTGAGAGACCATTTTATTAAACAATTAACATAGCATAATATTTTCAGGACGAAGAGAGGCAGTGTTATCTTTGCCATCACGATTTTCTCCATGTTATGTGGAAGACCCCCGTAGGGAATCTCTGCAGGCCTAGGCCAGTGCTCCTTTTCTCACAGTTTTTACAAAATCAATCCCACTCTTTGCTCCAAGAGCAGGGAATGTCCGAATCGCATCCCCTTTCGTTTTATCGTGAAACCGAACTGTGCCTCAAATGGCCAAAGAGGAGATCAAATGTCAACCGTCCTTGCTCGTAGGACTTGAATGTTCAAATCCCACGTCTGGCCCGGAGAGTTTAGAGCCGAATTATTTTGAGCATTATCAGGAACATTCATCTGTCCTTCACAATATGTCTGATGCTTAAGCTAAGCCCTAACAGATGATAACTTCAGTACTGTCACTTTTGTCACTGTGCTTACTCATCAGTTGCACCTTGCAACATCTCCAGAATAACGAAGTACCGATCACTTTCAAACTTGGCTTTAACCTTGAGAGATATTATTCCTTGTTATGAATCAGTATATTTTAGGGGCTTTTAAAGTAGGTGATTTGATGTTTTCTATTACAGAGCATTGACAGATGGCATTAAAGGAAAATGGTAGCTATATATTTTTATGATTGGCAGCGTGGTTCCCTTCCTTATACAGTTCATCAAACACTGATCTGCATAAATTATGGTAATTAAATGAAGAAGAGTTGACGACAATCTTACTCTGCTAGGTTTCTTGACAACAGTAAAAGCAGATGAAAAAAATCCCATTGATTATTTAAATAAAAATATATCGGCTTTATGGTCATTAATTGGTGAGACAGGCTGGGGAAAGGCTTAGCTATTGACAAAATGCTAATTTATATTGTCCAGCCTGGCAATGTCAATGATTAAAAGGGAGTATTTATAGCATAATTTTGTGGACACCAATGTGTCCACAAAACCTTCTACTGCACATTTCCCCAAATCTAGTTAGCTCCAACAAGGGGCAGTATGGAGAGTCGGTAGATATTTTAGTCTGTGATTTATTTAAGAAAACAACAACAAAAGTCTTAAACTCACAAAGCACACTCTCTCACACACAAAAAAATATTTAACATACTCATATATGCATGAAGTCTCCCAATAATTGTACTTTTTTCAGGAGAGGGCAATATTAACTATTTCGGGATGGGAAGCTAAGCAGGCTTAGCCCTGGTTAGTATTTGGATGGGAGACTTCTGATTAGTGTGAAAACTGTAGCTTGGACTGGAATTTAAAAAAAAAATGGAAGAAAAGGATAGCTTTTTCACCTATATTTCTGGCAAGAAAACAGAGTATCCTTAAAGTTGCAAGCTCTTTACTTTATAGCGTAGGTACCACTGGACCTACAACACTTTATTGTAAAGAGCCAGTTTGCTCTAGTGATTAAGGCACCGGCTGATCATAAACCAGGTGATCATGAGTTCTAGTCCAGCCTTAGCTATGAAATCCAGCTGGGTGACTTTGGGCCAGTTATTGTCCTTCAGCCCAACCCACCTCACAGGATTGCTGTTATGGGGAAAGTAGAAGGAGGAAGGCATAGTATTAATTAGGTAAGCCATCATGAGCTATTTATAAAAACAATAAATTAATAAATAAAATAAATAGATATCCAAACTCAACAATCAAATATTATATTATTCTACTAGCCCTCCTCCTCCTCAGAAGGAATATTGAAAATGGGGACAGGGATCATTGACGGCACAAGGACGAACGTTCCAGAGAAGCAGACGCTCCATTGTGAAATAATGTCTGGGATTTTGCAAAGAGTCCCAAGCAGCTGAAGAACTTTAACCATAAACCAAAATCAACGAAGAGGACTAGAAACTTTTGAGGTCCCGGTGCTTATGGATAATTCTGAAATCTAAGCTCTCATTTGTAATAAACCAGCAAATTCAGTTTCCATTATTTCCATTTTGCAATTGACGATGGAGACTGTCAGACTCTTTCGTTTTGCTGCTATTAATAATCTCGGTTCCATTTTTCCAGAAATACAGATTCTTCATTTGATTAGGGGCAAGACACAAAATATTCATCAGAAGACTTGCAAATTCCATTCTAAACCATTTTATGAAGATCGTGGGGGAGGTTTTTGGTTTCGTTTTTGCATTCTCGTTATTTTCAGAAAGGAAGAAAAACCGCTGTAAACTTTGTTACGGGAATTGATTCCAACTCAGGGCCGGGGGAGGAAGAAACAGAACATCTAAATTTCTTAGAAATGAGGCAGCTCTAATATTCTTTTTCTTAAGCCTCGGGACAGTATTTTTTAAGAAGCTCATTTATTCTTGGAGGAAAACCCACAACGTTTGTTTTTTCTCCTTTTGAATGCATAAATGCAGCTAACTGGACAACCTCTATAGCTTTATCAAGAAGGTATAACAAAGTAAAAAAATTATTTTAAATTTTACTTTCATACTCCTTTCATACATTTCTTACACAAATTCAGGAAATAGCTCTGCACATTTGCCTTGGCCCAGCATCCTTGTAAGATTTATCGAGTTTTTCCCAGCCTTAGCATGTTAAGACCCAAAAGATATAGAAGGATGCTTCAGATAGTTGACGGGACACTCCGAATACTTCACAAAACATGGGAACATGTCTTCGCTTAGTGGTCTGGTCATCGCGAGGATTTTAACCTGAACACCCTCTTTGCACCTTTAAATCTCAGTAAACACAAAAGCCAGACACGCTCCAGTCTTCCTTCTTCTCCATCTGCTTATCAAATGCAGAAGGAAAAGCTCTCCAGATTGACTGTTGTGTTAATTGCAGCAACACCGAGTAGCATATCCAGGCACTGATAATTATTTAAAGAATTAAACAGTGCCTGCCACTGAAGGTAGGGAGAAAGGACATAATATACCTTTGCAGACTTGTCCCTTATATTTTACGATTTCACCTTGAGCTTTTCTGTCAATATACTCCAAGCAGACATAAATTGCAATTATCCTTTCTTTTTTTTTCTTTTTTTTTTAAATAGCCGAATAAGAGTAATTGAGACTGAGAATGATCATAGCAACCTGTTAGGTATTTCTTTTAAGAACTCCTGAATACTTGGAAGACATAATCTGGATCCACAATTTTGTCCTCAGTGGGTTGGTAAGATCAAGAGTGGGGTTTTTCCCCCAACTTGGCTACTTTAAGCTGTGTAGACTTCAACTCCCAGAATTCTCCACTCAGCATGAGGGCTAGGGAATTCTGGGAATTGAAGTCCACACCGCTTAAAGGTGCCAATTGGACAACACTGATGTAGAGTTTTTCTGTTTATCAGTTTTGAAAAAAAACAACCCACTTGATTTCAGACCTGGGTGCATCTAGTCTTTAATCTTTGCTGGGAAAACATAGATAGTCCCCTGGTTTCTTTGTTTAACTTCAATTAGCTTGTCACCCACTAAGCTCACAACTTCCACAGTGTGCAACTATCTCTTCCGGTTGTTCAACAACACTCATACATCACACTGGGCCCTATTTAGGATTATTTTCAGAGTTATCTAACCACCAGCTGTTTCCCTGTTCACCAGGGCACAGGTTTTACAATATCTTCAAATTTTATCTGTTTCACATGATTGGAAGGACTTGCATTTATCCAGTCAATGGGAAGGTAATTGAATCAGCCGTTGCTACAATTTTTCTTCTTCTTCAGATGTTTTCCTCAGTTCCTTTTCTTGTAAGATCATCCTGAGTGTTTTGATTAGGGAGACAATCATGCTACAGTGTGTAGTCAGATCTTACCTCGGGAGTGACTCTACTCTTACCAGGAGTGGCGCAACTACAGATTACAACGCAGCAGTGATTTTATTTAGGGAAGATATAGTTGCCAACCAAATGCTACTTTGCAATATAATGGTTAATACCGACTTCACTTATAAAATAAACAGTGCCTTTGAGTTCCTTGGCAACAATAAGGAAAACATTCCTTAAGATAAGTGTTTCTTTGAGGGCACCGTGCCAATTCCTACATATTGTCCTTACAGTTCGTAGCTGCTTTGTCTCTTAAGGTGACATCTGTGGTGACAATTTCCAAATTGAAGTTCTGCACTGTAGCAGCTGGCAGTTGGGTATAAATTCTGGCTTAATGTCCACTAAGTAGCTTTTGAAGATGTCCACAAATTCTGAGTGTGTTGGGATCTTCTTGTCTAGCGTCTTCTCCCAGTGTCCCAAACTGCTGCTATGTAATGACTCCCAAGGACGCGTCCCCAGATACCTCTCCAGATGTCAGCTTGGAGGAGGATGAACCAGTTCCAGGCACATCAGGAGGGGAGTTGGTGAATGGCTCCGAGCAGCGGCCCAGAGGGATTTAGCTAAAGCACAGCTGCAGCAGGACAGCCCTGAGGCTTCAGATGGGGAAAGCAGATCAGTGATGAGGAAGAGGAACTGACTGCTGCACTTGATCTGAGAACACGTAGGGCAAAGAAAAGGCAGGAGCAGAGGAGGTCAGCCAGATTACTTGTGAGGAGGCAGGTTCACTCTTCTTGATGGGCTGCACCAGAAGCTGGCTATTTAGCACAGCAGACAGATGGAGATAATACTGGGAACAATGTGTTTGTTTCCTTGCTGTATGTTCTTGCCTTAAACTTTGGATTGTGTCTCTTCTGCTGTTGCCCTTGCCTTTCTCTTGGAACTTGCTTTTGCCTAGTGGACTGGACTCGCGTTTAGAAAACAGATTATAAGGACACCTTGTATAAAAGTCTCTACACAAGAGAAATTAAATGCCACATGGAACTTAAAAGAGATGAATTGTGGTGTATATAGTGACTTTATGGTGAACAGATTTGATCCAAAGATATTTTCAAAGAATTTGAAAATCAAGCATCATACCGACTACAGGGCAGCCTCAAAGAAAAAAATGAACATGGGTTAATGATGGCTTGACTCCTGAATGAAAGTGAATAAAATGATTTGGGAGCACAAAGCTCCAGTATTGAAGCATTCACAACTTCTGGAGACAAAGTTGTTCCACTGATTAATTGTTCTAACTGTCAGGAAATTTCTTAGTTCCAGGTTGCTTCTCTCCTTGATGAGTTTCCATCCGTTGCTTCTTGTCCTGCCCTCAGGTGCTTTGGATAATAGTTTGACTCCCTCTTCTTTGTGGCAACCCATGAGATATTGGAAGACGGCTATCATGTCACCTCTTGTCCTTCTCTTCATTAAACTAGACATACCCAATTCCAGCAAACCGTTTCTTATATGTTTTAGCCTCCGGTCCCCTGATCATCTTTATTGTTCTTCTCTTCACTCTTTCCAGAGTCTCAACATCTTTTTTACATCTTGGTGACCAAAACCATGTTATGACTCTCCCAACAAATAAAGTTAAGGTCCTACAAAAGCTGATGCAGTCCTTAAAATATGGTTTGTCTTCTAGTTAAAATCTTCCAAGAAAGTTGTGTCTTGCATTGGTGGAGATAATCCTTTTAACTCTACACTTTTTGTTTGCAGAGTTTCTCCCTTTCTTAGCTGCTCCTAATTCAGGATCAGCTGGGCAGCAGACCAAATGTCCAGGTTGGCCAGCAGCTCTATAGGCTGTAAACTGAGCAGCTGAAGTTGCTCACCTGGGATTTAAGAATGAAAGTCTATTGCATGCTCTCCCTCAACGGGCAGACCAGGTGCCTGGATAATAACTTCCCATCTACAAGTGAATGATTCAATCCCCTCCTTGTCATTAATTAATACACCGTTAGGAGGAAGGTTAAGGCTATTAGATTTCCACATCTCATATTTTCCCCCAAGGAACATAGATTTTTAAAAATATTAGGCAGCTCTGCAAGTACTTTCCACAATCCAAATTCTCAGGGACAGTTATGCGCTCTGTAATCTGGGCGTAATAACAATAAACTTTGTATGTGTTAATAAGGTCGCTTTTAAACATTTCTAAACTCATGGGAAGAAAACCACTCTTGGAGTTATGGGATAAGATTCCCAAAGAACAGGCTAAAACATATAAGGAACATATATAACATATAAGGAATGGTTGCTGGAATTGGGCATGTCTAGTTTAGTGAAGAGAAGGACGAGGGGGGACATGATAGCAGTGTTCCAATATCTCAGGGGCTGCCCCAAAGAAGAGGGAGTCAAGCTATTCTCCAAAGCACCTGAAGGCAGGACAAGAAGCAACGGGTGGAAACTAAGCAAGGAGAGAAGCAATCTAGAACTAAGGAGAAACTTCCTGACAGTTAGAACAATTAACCAGTGGAACAACCTGCCTCCAGAAGCTGCGAATGCTCCAACACTGGAAGTTTTTAAGAAGAGACTGGACAGCCATTTGTCTGAAATGGTGTAGGGTTTCCTGCCTGAGCAGGGGGTTGGACTCGATGACCTCCAAGGTCTCTTCCAACTTTATCATTATTATTATTATTATTATTATTATTATTATTATTATTATTATTATTATTATTATTATTATTATTATTATTATTATTATTATTATTATTATTATTATTACTACTACTATTACTATTACTATTACTATTACATTACTATGCATTTTTAAAATAAATGGCTGCAATCATGATGAGAACTATAATCTACCCCAAACCCTACCTGGCATGTATCTGTCTACTGTACTGACAATTTACCTGTATTACTTCAGGGCTGAATCCTTTCCTCTTCATCTTCTTTTTATGAAGTCATTTGATATTTTTTTTAAAAAAAAATATTTATATAAGTAATAGCAGACTTTGGCAACTGGTTGTGTAACAGACTGGCTGTCTGTTTGCTGTTCGTTTGTTTTGTTCTTGTTAGAGTCATCAAAATGTTGACAGCTGCATAACTCATTTTAAAGTATTCATACCCTGACAGATATTACGGATATTTGTCATTTTACTTACAGTAAGTGACAGCTAAATTAGCTTTATGCTGTGTGGGAGGATATTTCCAATGCAGAGTGCCTGGTCATATTTGGTTTGAATTTCTCCAGTGTGTAGTGGTAGTTATTAAGTAGCAAGTTGCACAGGACTAAGGAGAAAGTAAAGAGAGACCACCTTCATCTTTCACGCTGTGGGCTTCTTCTGATGTAGGCTAGGTCCTCCTGCATTGATTAGTGATATTCCCAAATGAAGCTAGGATGGAGAAGAAGTTGGGTACTGTGGAAAGGGAGAAATAAACTTGCCTTCAAAAGTAAGTTAAGAAATGTAAACAAATCTGCCTCATCAAACAAGGAGTAACGGATGGAAGCTAATCAAGGAGAGATCCAATCTAGAATTAAGAAGAAATTTCCTGACAGTTGAACCACTTCCCTTCAGAAGTTATGTGTTGATTCATCACTGGAAGTTTTTAAGAAGAGATTGGACAGCCATTTGTCTGGAATAGGATAGAGTCTAGAACGTTGGACTAGAACAGTGTTTCTCAACCTTGACAATTTTAAAGCATGTGGACTTCAACTCCCAGAATTCCACAGCCAGCATTGCTGGCTGTGGAATTCTGGGAGTTGAAGTCCACATGCTTTAAAATTGTCAAGGTTGAGAAACACTGGACTAGAAGATCTCCACGGTCTCTTCTAACACTGTTATTCTGTAAACCAACTCTACGGGAATTTACAATTCTGAGTATTGTAAATATTTTAAGTTTCTTTGTCTCATCCAAGCTATACTCTGCGGTCCTGGTGATTGCTTAGCAGATGAAGATAAAATCGAAATAAAACCAAGAAAACATATTTATCCATATTTCAGCTTTTGAAGCTTGAAAGTTGCGTGCACAACCGTATCAGTCTGAGAGCCGTTTTTGAGTAGCCTCTTGTGAAAAACTTCAATAAGTAGAGATGATCGGGGCTAAAGCCACGCTGTATTTAAAATAAATAATAAAATACAGTAAATTATTCCAAGCTGCACCACCAGTCTGAAGCAACCTCTGAATATAGTTGAACAATCATTTACTTCGGTCTGCCGCCCTTGTCTCGCAAAAGACAGTTTTGCTCCCCGTTGTTTTCCGTGTATTGCTTCTTATCTCCTTCTCCAAAAACAATTAAGTTTTCAATGATGCAGCCTTAATTGGAAATGAACCACTTTAGGATGCTTAAATACTTTTTAGCTTTACAAAATGTAGCTTATGTGCCAATACATAGAAGGATTAATTCTGTTGATAGAGAGCCACGTTATTAAGGGAAAATGTTGTGTATCCGTGTGAGATCCGTGTGGAATTTTGGGGGAAGCAAACATGAAAATATGTTCTGTTTTTAATTTCAGTAGGATGTTAAGGGCAGTTTTTGAATGTTCACATGGTTAAATCCTCAAGGATGTAATGGAACAGTCAGGAGCAAAGCAGCTACTTTAATGTTGATCACCTAGATTACAAGAATCTCACCAGACTGACTGCATTCCCTTGGAAACTAGCAAATAAAGCTTATTAAATATAGCTTGTTAAAGCTATAATGTGCTTGAATGCACAACTCGGTTGTGAGTTGGAGGTTTATCAGGCCTCAGGAACTGGTAGAAATGTAACATATTGTAGCCATGAAACTGGACTGTCTTCAGGTTAGACAGAAATATAGTTTAATTCTTGTGCAAAATAATAATAGCACCCATTCAGATTTTATATCCTATTTTGACTCTTTTTTTTTTTTTTTTTTTTT
>NW_015388055.1:30896-42280 GCF_001527695.2 Protobothrops mucrosquamatus | reverse complement strand
GAATATAGAATATAGAATATAGAATATAGAATATAGAATAGAATAGAATATAGAATATAAAATAGAATATAGAATATAATAATATAATATAATATAATATAATATAATATAATATAATATAATATAATATAATATAATATAATATAATATAATAATATAATATAATATAATATAATATAATATAATATAATATAATATAATATAATATAATAAATATAATATAATATAATATAATATAATATAATATAATATAATATAATATAATATAATATAATATAATATAATATAATATAATATAATATATAATATAATATAATATAATATAATATAATATAATATAATATAATATAATATAATATAATATAATATAATATAATATAATATAATATAATAGAAATAATAGAAATAGAAATAGAAATAGAAATAATAGAAATAGAAATAGAAATAGAAATAGAAATGGGAATGGGAATGGGATAGGAATGGGATAGGAATAAGAATAGAATAAAAGAGTTGGAAGGGACCTTGGAGGTCTTCTAGTCCAACCTCCTGCTCAGGCAGGAAACCCTATACCATTTCAGGCAAATGGCTGTCCAGTCTCTTCTTAAAACCTCCAGTTTGGGGGCATTCACAGCTTCTGGAGGCGGGTTGTTCCACTGGTTAATTGTTCTCACTGTCAGGAAATTCCTCCTTAGTTCTAGGTTGCTTCTCTGCTTGATGAGTTTCCATCCGTTGCTTCTTGTCCTGCCTTCAGGCGCTTTGGAGAATAGCTTGACTCCCTTTATCAGCAAAAGCCTTGATGATGACTGGAAAAACTCTTCTACATTTAGTTTCAGAATCAAAGTGTTTTTTCCCTTGAAGACCCATATTCTTAAGTATGCAACAGATACATTGAGGTCTGTTTCCCAGAGATTTTAAAGCAGAAACAAGGAAGAAGAGGGGGTCAGGTTATTTTCCAAAGCATCTGAAGGCAGGACAAGAAACAACGGATGGAAACTCATCAAGGAGAGAAGCAACCTGGAATTAAGGAGAAACTTCCTAGCAGTGAGGACAATTAACCAGTGGAACAACCTGCCTCCAGACATTGTGTGTGCTTCATCACTGGAGGTTTTTAAGAAGAGACTGGACATCCATTTGTCTGACATGGTAGAGAGTCTCCTGCTTGAGCAGTGGGTTGGACTAGAAGACCTCCAAGGTCCCTTCCAGTTCTATTCTGATTGAATTTGAAGATGTGTCCTAAACCAGTTCAAGGATTCTTGTATGCGTCTAACTATTTTGACCAAAGAACACTTTTATCGATAAACAGGCGCTACAGAATATTTTCAGATGTATATAACAAGAAATGTGACGGGTGTCTTGATGGCCACAGACTTATTGTGAGAAAGCTTTCATGAGCTGGAGGTGGTTTTGCTGCAGTGGATTAATCTCTCTATGAAACATTTACAAACTTTTCAGGTGAAACACCACAAATCATTAATCATTTCTGAAATTATAAATTAGGCCTGTTAGTAACACGTACAGTGTGGTGTAAGAAAAAATATATATGGTTCTCTGCCTTAGATATTCAGGTTCTCAGCTGGAGTAATGCCACTCTGTGGAC
The DNA here is from genome assembly GCF_001527695.2 of Protobothrops mucrosquamatus. Lineage (NCBI taxonomy): Eukaryota > Metazoa > Chordata > Lepidosauria > Squamata > Viperidae > Protobothrops > Protobothrops mucrosquamatus. The sequence goes on along the minus strand of NW_015388055.1, from coordinate 40,683 downwards.
ATGGCTCAAATAACCTCCAGAGCATCCTAAGCAATCTATATTTAAACCAGCACCCCTCCTTATAATGCTTTCCATATGCAACGCGGTTGGTCACAGTTAAGTTTGTACAAGGCAAGGAAGATTAAAGGTGTTAAGCTAAATAATGAGATTGCGGAATATCAATGGAGGCACAGATTTGGGGAAAAGATATCAAACCCTTTCCAGACCTGCTGACTCCAGTTGATAATTTAAACGGCCTCGGCTATTAATGCCAACTGGAGGGGGGGGGAGTAAAGTAAAGTAAAGTAAAGTAAAGTAAAGTAAAGTAAAGTAAAGTAAAGTAAAGTAAAGTAAAGTAAAGTAAAGTAAAGTAAAGTAAAGTAAAAAGTAAAGTAAAGTAAAGTAAAGTAAAGTAAAAAGTAAAGTAAAGTAAAGTAAAGTAAAAAGTAAAGTAAAGTAAAGTAAAGTAAAAAGTAAAGTAAAGTAAAGTAAAGTAAAGTAAAGTAAGTAAAGTAAAGTAAAGTAAAGTAAAGTAAAGTAAAGTAAAGTAAAGTAAAGTAAAGTAAAGTAAAGTAAAGTAAAGTAAAAGTAAAAGTAAAAGTAAAAGTAAAAGTAAAGTAAAAAGTTTATAAAGCCTTCCAGTCCCAGCCCAGTCCAACACAGTTAAGATGCTTTGCTTCAGAAACATTAGAAGCTTGAATTGGACCATGGTACATATGCTTAAAATGTAACATTTGAAGGTCCATTTGGAGCCAAAACAGAATCAAGGAAGCAAATTTAGAATCCAAATCTAGAATTGGAAGTCTAGATATGTGGGAATGCTCCAATGGTAGGTCAAATGAAGAGGCTACAGTTCTCCAGAAACCTGGTTATATTTGCAATTTGTTATTTCTAGCCTGAAGCTTTTTTTTCCCCCCTAGGCAGAACATTCTAGCAATTCTTCCATTCTTGTAGTTCTGATAGAAAACAACACCCAACCATTTTCAAGAAATCGTTTGGCACTGAGCTAAAAGTGGAGGCTTTCTTTTCTTTATTTGTTTTTTTAATTTCCTACATATCTCTCCCCATTCCCTTTTGCAGACTGAAATCTAGAGTTTTTTTTCCTCGTTCGGTTGGGACGGGACGACCAAGTGTGTTTCCTTCCTTCCTTGTCAGTTGCTTTCAGAGGATGTGGTGGCATCTGCTGATGCTCCTTGGAAGAGGAGTCACCGGCCCCATTTATGACAAGATGAATATGTGAAAAAAAAGAGGGGGGGGGAAATGTAAATGTTATAGATTTTACTCTGCGCAGTCAGTAAGTACAAAAGCAACAAGCTGTAATGGCAACCATTTATACTTCAGGAGCAGAATTGCTTTAGAACAGGTCTCTTATACAAATTGGTATTGTATGAAGTGTTTAGAGAATGTAATGTTCCCAAGCAAGGAAGCGGGAGATTTATATATCCCAGGTGGCTTTATCTGCCTTTGAAATAGTATGCATTGGAAGGAATTAAATGAACATCCAACTCCTACCTTTTTCTCTCTTTTTTTTTTTGTCTTTTCAGATTCTTATTGTTTGAATTGCTTTGTTCTGTTCGGAGGGGAGCGTATTTTTAGCCCTTCGTTGGAACAGCTGTGCGTGCATTTCGTTTCTTCTACCTATCATTTCTTTTTTTCCCCAGACCTGCTTGTAACTGTAATCTTCATTGTTGAACCTGAGATTATTCAGAACTGGCTGAATAAAAGCTTGCCCAATGAGTGTATGTCGGTGGCTCCACGTCAATCAGAAAGGAAGCTTCAGATAGTCCCTTTTGGAGCTCTGTGCTGTTCTGTATATTTAGATACGACTTGGCTAATGGGTTAGGATAATGTTTCCTAACCTCAGCAATTTTAAAAGATGTAAACTTCCATTCCCAGAATCCTCCAGCCAGCATCAATCCTGGAAATTGAAGGCCACATGTCTTAAAGTTCCTGAGGTTGAGAAACGTTGGGTTAAGAAATAGGGTGATCAAATCTGAGCTGATGCCTAGGTAGAGGGTTGGGAAATCCCAGCCTGGTTGAGGAATTCTTGGAGTTGGAGTGCACAAGTCTTAAAGTTGCCAAGTTTGAAGACCCCTGCTCTAGTTGATGTCCACAGTTTCTTCTCACCCTTTCATTCTTTGATTCTGGGATTCATCCTTGCAGTCAACTTATCTCCTTTTGTGTGATAGTGAGATGCTTAATCTAAATCATTTTTTTCTCACTTGTGGCAACTTTAAGATGTTCAACCTTTCATGGAGCTTCTGCTGGTTTCATATTGCTGTGCATTATTTCAATGCTGTATGTGGAAGTCAGCCAGAGAAATGAGGGGAAACTGGATCCATTTGAAATATTGTAAGCCCTAATGCAGGGGTCTTCAAACTTGGCCCTTTTATGACTTGGGGACTTCAACTCCCAGAATTCCTCAGCCAGGCACACTAGCTGAGGAATTCTGGGAGTTGAAGTCCACAAGTCATAAGAGGGCCAAATTTGAAGACCCCTACCCTAATGTATGTCATGTTGAAGTCTGTATCAGACTTTGGATGATCCCTTAATGGCCACCATCCCAAAGAAGGCCAAGCTAGGATCCAGGTGGTTTCTTCTCTTAATTATTCTTCCCAGATCTTTAAAAGGTTCTCCTTCTTCCATGTCCCAGTTCAATCAGAACAGAGCTGGAAGGGACCTTGGAAGTCTTCTTGTCCAAATCCCTGCTCAAGCAGGAGACCCTATACCATTTCAGACAAGTGACAGTCCAGTGACTGTCCAGTGATGAAGCACCCACGACCTCTGAAGGCAAGCTGTTCCACTGGATAATTTTCTTCTCTGTTATGAAGTTTCTCTGTTCTCTGTTATGAAGTTCTTCTCTGTTATGAAGTTAATTCCAGGTTGCTTCTCTCCTTGATTAACTTCCATCCATGGTTTCTTGTCTTGCCTTCTGGTGCTTCGGAAAATAAGTTGACCCTCCCCTCTTCTTTGTGGCAGCCCCTCAAATACTGGAATACTGCTATCATGTCTCCCCTAGTCCTTCTTTTTTCTAGACTGGCCATACCCAGTTCCTACAACCATTCTTCATATGTTTTAGTCTCCAGGCCTTTAATCACCTTAATTGTTCTTCTTTTTCCAAAGTCAACAATAGAAACTAGGAGAACAGGGCCACGGTGTTCAGAATTCTGGAGAACGTTGAGATTTCATACGGTTGTATCTTTGAGCAGAGATGGGAGTTACAAAAGAGAAAATGGGAATGTGTCAGCCGTTGCCCCCTCACCCTTTCTAACAGTCAAATCAGCTAAATGTTTGTGGCATGCTGCTCAGCCAAGGTGTTTGACCGCCACCGTCGACCCTTTAATGGAAACCCACTTTGTGGCAACTGGAGCTAGGCCATACTAGCCCACCAGCAGGATTTTCCTCCGTGCTTGGTGAAATTCGTTAATTTAATGCGGCTGCAATTAGTAGATTTATGGGAAAGTACCTGTTATCCTTTAATTGAAAAGCATAAAAACTACAGAACTGAATCTGCTCCTTCTATTTATGTAATAGCCAATCTATCTACGACAAGGTTTGATCGATGGAGTTGTATGACGCCCTTGCCTTGTTTTATGTAGGCTGTCAGCTCTTAACTGGGACTGAAGTATCTAGGTAACAAAAATTGATATAATGACTTAATGCGCCTTATTCTCTTTGAGCTTCGTCAGTTTAGAACATTTCTGAGAGAAAAATGTCTGCAAAATATCAGGGAGTCATTTATCAACCTGTTTTCATTAGCATACTGCCTAGGCCTGGAAAGGATTTTTTTTTCTTCTTCTTCTTCTTTTTTTTTTTAGAAAGCAGGATGGTACAATTTATTCCAGGTCTCATATTTCTTCAATGAAAGGAGACTTCTAATACAAGGAAATGCGGAAATATGGTTTCCTTGCTCCTCTTTAGTAAATAAAAAGCTGGGAGAAAGATTACTGTGAATTTGCCGTTAATAATGGAGGAAGGATCTCGGCAGAAGTACAATCTAGTGAAATAAATCTGCTTTGAAATTGTTTGTTTTGGGTGCTTAGCATTCGCAGACGTATAAAGACTTCTGTCTGGGGTGAGCAGAAAGGGGGGAATAAAATTGGAGTTTGGATGGGGTCATTTATAGCAGAGTTGGATCCCTCCGATGATAGAATTGCTCTGCTTTCCATAGGCTGGAAGGAGGGAATTAGCAAGCTTGCAACATTTTGGGCCAGGAAGGCTGCGAAAATGCTTGGTGTGTGGCATCATTTGTTCTGCCCACCATGAGAGGCTAACTAAAAGAAGAGAGAATAATATCGGAAAGGCATTTTCGTGTGAGTGTGTTCTATCTGCATGAAATTTTTATGCATCACTTAGACGACACACAGTGCACCTAATGTATAAAATAAATTGGCGCATAAATCAGGTTATGAGACGCATGTAACAAGCATGCCTTTTGCCCATAGGAACCAAATATGAGCATAGGAAAACTCTCATTTTAAAAACAGCAACTGAATCGCCAGAATCAAGCGGTTGTTACCTTCTCAATTTACAGGTACTGCTGTCTGGATTGTTATGGCACATCAACAAAGACAAAAAGGATGGGCGGCCTTACATTTTATATTTCATCAATACATGTTTTATGGTACCTTTAGGCTAGGAGCAAATTTGTAATTGCTACAATGAATTGCGGTGTTGATCACGGGAGAGATTTATGATGGATAATTAAAAAGAAAACACTTGCATCCGCAGCGTTGTTTAGATGTTGTTCCTGTCGGAGCACCGAGTGTCGTGGCTGTTTTGGTTTCACAGTGCTGTGAAATTATTACAACATCAACATATCTTTCCTATCAGGTGCAAAAAAACCAGGATCTAGGATAAAGTTCAAAAGCACTGCAAGTTTATTCCACTCAACCTATACATAAGAATCTGATCTGAAGAATCAGTGAGAATTGGTGCCAGATAAGAGTCAATGGGCTTTAAGGGGGAGCGGGATTTAGATAGATAGATAAGATAGATAATTTAATTTATATACCGCCCTTCTCCCATAGGACCCAGGGCGGTTCACAGCATATTAAAAACAAATAATATACACACAATACAAAAAATGCAAAATACAAAAATACAGAAATACAAAAAATAAACCCCGATAAAAGCCGAATTAAAACCAAATATTACCAGCTGTGTTTCCAATTAAAATACTTTAGGTCTCTTTTGGGGGTGTAGGGATGCTAGACTGATGGTGCATTTGACCCCACCTTCAGGATCTGCCTGGTCATCTCCTACATCTCCCTTTGGAGATAACATTTGCCTCACTTCCACACTCTTTCCCAAGTTCTGGGGACCCCGGAATGATACCGAATCCATCAAGCAGCTGGTCTGATTGTTGTTGATGGGATGTGTGGAGCATTATTGGGTTTTGTACTTGGGTTTTACTTTTCCAAGCTGCCCAGAGTCATCAAGAATGGACATCCATATAATTTTTTTAAATAAATAAATACTGAGCACCATAATGCCAATTTTTCCCTCATCCAAACTTTGTAAAGGTCAGTTGCCTTACACTTTTTTTGATATTATGCATAGTTTAATTTGGCAATCCTTCAGAGCGATGAGTATTGTTGATTCTACGGACAAGGAGGTAGTCAATCAATTACATGGATTCTCACTCTCTGCTAAGCCATGGTTTGGTCAACTGTGTTTATTTGAATGAACAATTATTTGGGTTGAGATGGCACGGTAAACCAGGAATTGTGATTTACGCATCCAGTGACTGGTTTTCTATAACACTTAAGAACGTAAGAGAAGACTGCTAAGGTCTGTCCTAATCCAGGTTTATTGATATTCAGAAGCAGGAGATGGAGAAGCACTTTTCTCTTACTGTCCTGAAGCCAGAAGTAACTCTGAATGTTGAAATTATACAGCTTGAGAGTTCTGATCTCCATTGATTTATCCAACCCCCTTGTAAGCCATCCTGGTTAGTGACTGCCTTGTAGTAATTAATTCTACAAGTTACTTATGGATCACATGAAGATGTTCTTTCCTTTTGTCTGCTTCCAAATTTCTTTTGAGTTAGCTCCACTCCTGGCCCTGTATTTCTGAGATAGCCAGAAAAACAAACAGACTTTCTGATCCACTTTCTCTGGGCTATTAATAATTTTATATGCTTTGGTATTGTTATGTCCACATTCAGTTAGCCTTATCTCGAAAGGAAGATGTTTGAGACACCCTGACTGTTTGGTTGCCCACTTATGTAGCTTTCCTATCCTTTTTCCAATATGGGAGACCAGAACTTTATACTGTATTCCAGATGCAGGCATATGATAGATTTCTATTAGAGCCTTACAATGTGGATCGTTCTATTTTCCTAGGGATCTCTAGCACAGAATCTGCATTTTTCCAGAGGTCACATGCTACTTCAATATTTTCATGGAGCCATCTGCGTGATCCCAAGGTCTTTCTCATGTGAATTGAACCACAATGGCCAATTCATTGCTTATTCTGTTCCGTCAACATTTGTGAGCAAGTTAAACTGCAGAAGAGATGGAAACTCTCCCTTCATATTCATAAAATAATGCATTTAGCAAATTTCAGTAGGTTGGCTCGCTTGTTTGATTTCCCCAATCAACTTCAGGAGCAAATGAAGTATGTTTTCTTCCAATGGTTGAAAGAGTTTTCTAAGCTTGGAAAGTTTTGACCTTTAAGCAGCAGTTTTTCCAAGCACATCTGGGCTAACCAGGGGTCAACTTAAGACCTTTAGTATATGAAGTAGAAGTGTTAATCCCTCTGAGCTGTGATTCCTCCATCCTCTTTGTTTCGCTATTCTGAGTACACAACAGGTAGTCAGTCTAGTGAGGTTACAATCTTGATTCCATAGCAAAGAGGTGGAGTGGGTTGAGATGAATTTTTCAAAAACCTAGCAAAATATTAAATATAATATAACTAAAAATTGCGTTCACAGCTATCCCACTGAAAGAGCTGTGTAGCTGGTCTCTTGTGTGAAAAACTTCACCATGTTTGTTCTTCCCAATTTATGCCGACTGCTAAGATCTGTATGGGTAGCAATCCTGCATAATTATGATTCTTTTTCGAAGGAGCTGAGGTTAGGATCCAAAGAGTTGATTCAGAGCTTGCCACATGCTTTCAAAAAAGAACAAACCAACTTTTGATATTACAATCCTTTGCCAAATCACTGAGTTTCAAATTTCCCTCCGATCCAGAGCAGTTTGTCAAGGAGCAGTTGGGTGCTACTCTGCCTTGTGCTCAGCTCTGTTGATAGACATGAACTGCACCTGTCAAGGTGCTATTCTTCTGAGGATGATGCGAGGAATTGTCCATCAAAACTGACGGACAGCTTTTGTCATACCAGCAATGTCACTTAGGAAAGAAATCACCAACTTCTGGACTAGCTGGAAGATACTGCAGGAGGTCCAGCTAAGCAGGCAGCTGGTTTTGAAAAACGCATAACAAAGAAGTGGATTAGAGACATTTAGTAAATCTAATCTACTATCCGTACCTTGTAGATTATTGGCCAAGATAATTTTGATTGCAGCTCCTATGCTTTGCTAGAGGGCACTATGAAGAATCATGTGCATACTGAACTATTTTGTTTCACCAGGTGACTAATGGAAAGTAGATAAGCCATTTCAGTTTTATTCTTTTGAATTTAATCTCTCTTGAACTGAACTCAATTTCTAAGCACTACATAGATTTATCCGTGTTGTCTGCCTGCCAGCAACAGAGGACTAGTCTGCCATTGTCGTCGTTTAGGATTACTGTTTTCAACGTATTATTCCAATCTGTTATCCTGAGATGGGTGGTTTCTTATTCAAGTAACTAAGACCAACCAAGTTTGTCTTTGTTGAGATCAGCTTGGCATAGATACCTGTTAGGCACTTAGAGCAATATGTAAGGGGAGTATATACTCACTACAGGAACTCTTCCTCTCTATCCCCTAAGATAATGGCCATAGGTTACGGGATGAAGGGTGGAAGCACTTAATTCCACACAAACTCAAGATCCATGTCAATTGTGTCGGTGTATAGTTTTGCAAGAAGTAGAGCCAATTGAGAAGATAACCATTCATTTTGTTTTCTCAATAGCTGGGAAACTAGGAACTAGTTAGAACTGGACTTCTGCCTAATGTTTTGATTGGCTCTTTACCAATCAGTATGATTTTTAAGCCGTAATGTTCATTGTAAATCAACATGGCCAATATAATAACATTAGAAGCTCTCCAAGGAGTCCTATTTTGGATTCTCCCTGGGGATCAATTTGCATCAGGCATGAAGAATCAGCACTACACATTAAGTTCTAGTCAAACTGATTTACTGCTCATACCTACACAGAAGAATCTAGTCAACTAACGGTCAGCAATAAATTGGCACTATATCAGAATGAAGGGAATTCAAGAGCAGTAGACTGTTTATGGGAACATAACAATTCTAGGCTGATGGCTTGCTTGACTCTGCCCTCAGGCTCTGCCTGTCCTTCTCCTATACACTGTTACATTATTTTGTTTTAATTGTAATAGGATGATGTTGGTTGCTGATGCTTCAAGGGAATCATCTTTCCAATATTTGTCCGGGTGTCTTCAGAGGGTTATTTTCTATCCACTTTTCTGTCAATCTCCTTTTAAATCTCAAAAGAAAGCATTTGGAGAGAATTAGAGAATCTGCAGCCTCTTAAATGCAAAGTGGCTTGCTGAAGAAATGGATCATTTTAATTTTGAGCAGTAGCTTACATTTCTTCAGGAGCACTTTAGAAGACATTTTTGTGTAACATGCACTGCTTAATTCAAAACAACAACAACAACAACAACAACACAAGATCCAAACCAACAAACTGAGAAATCATGTTGCTTCATTAATTAGGATTTTTTTTTGAAAATCAGATTTGGTCAGTTTAACATTCAAACAAAGCAAAACAAACAGGAGACTTCTGTTCATCTTGCTGAGAAGAAATGACAGACGCTTTACTTGGGCCTATTATTAGGTTAACTAGGAATGATAAAGACATGAGGTCTATAAAAAAAGAAGAAGAAGCAAACTACTTATAGTTTTACTATAGAGCTTTTAAAGAGGCCCCTGCGATCCCTACTCTGTAATTAGGACACTGAAACGGAAAGCATTAGCATTGAAGTGTATGTATATATTTACAAGACGTGTGTGTAAGAACAGGTGGTGCAGTGGTTAAGACACAGGGCTAAAAACCAGGGAACTGGGAGTTCTAGTTTCCCCCTTAAAGACAAAACCAGCTGGGTGATCTTGAATTTCTCAGCCCTAGGAAGCAGACAAAGGCAAAACCATTTCTGAAATCTGGCCAAGAAAATGTCATGGACTTGATTAGGCAGTTCCCAAGAGCCAAAAACTGACTCAAAGACATTCTCACACACGCACACACACACACACACACACACACACACACACACACACACACGTTATATGTATAATCTTAGTCGAAAGTCCTAGGGATGCAAAGCATCCGATATGAGTGGAAAAAACACCCCAATTTCTATAAGTTCACAATTCCATTGTAGTATGTGCTCCCATCAACACCACAAGCTGAAGAAAAACAGCAGAAAAATTAAATTTAGCAGGATTGTGTTAGGATTGTGTTACACTACTCTCTCATTCTACAGCAAAATCTCTCACAATGTTGGCCTCAGTTTCGGTGCATGATGAGAGCTGAAACAATTAATGAAATGTCCTCCCTCCCTCTCTCCCTCTCCCTTCCTTCCTTCCTCTCCTTCCCTCTGTCTCCCTTCCTTCCCATTGATCTTCCTTCCTTCCTCCATTCCTCCCTCCCTCCCTTCTTCCCTTCCTCCCTTCCT
>NW_015388055.1:26433-30882 GCF_001527695.2 Protobothrops mucrosquamatus | reverse complement strand
CCCCCCCCCTTTGGCGACTTTTAAACAATGGTGTGCTATTGTGTGGAATTTAGAACAACAGTCACGTCGAAACAAAATACTGTGGGGTCCACCTGATCCGATTCTCCCAGGGTGGCTCTGTAAACTCTCAAGGATTGTGGCTCGCCTGTCCTTAACCCAACAAATGAAAGACAGGAGTCCTTGAAAACGTATGGCCAAAGCCAAGAATATGCGCCGTTAAGCCTTATTCTCATTTTATTTTCTTGCTTTCTCTTGCAGAATGTTTAAGCAGCAGGCCCCCACAGCACAGGCCAATATAATTAGTAGCTTAATTCCATCTCTGCACTGGCGTTGTAAAACAACAGTATGTCCCAGGTGTGAGAAGGTTAAAATGAGAAGTACCCGTAGTTATGAAGCTGCAATAATGAGCTTCTTTCTACTTACCATGGATTTGGGTGATATACAACTTGCAATTAAGCACGGCTTGGTGATCCAGTGATTAATGTATATACGACTCCTAAAGGAGCTGTGTGGACACCCCCCCCTCACATCCTTCTTGATGTTTACAGCTGGGTACCTATTAACAGGAAGATGGAAAGGGCCATTTACAATTCAGTAACCTTTATGACAGTGAACTCTTTAATCAGCATTTTATTTCCTTTGTAACGCTTTAGTCATCTACAAATGTCAGAATAAAATAGGGCCATGAAATATTTAGGATCGGCAGGTGGAAATTGACTTCCTTAATTTAAGCTGCCCGGATCTTTTCATCTGGTTGTTTGGGGACCCCTTACTTTTTTTTTTATTGACGGGCAATTTATCACTAAATGCTCCCCACCGCCATTAGCCCAGGCAAAATTATTCAAATCTTAAGTTCCCCAATTGCGTAATCTGGCGCTCCTTTCCTGTAACAGGTAACAAAAAAAGATATTCGGATAAATGAGTATGCCGATAGGTGTACATTTAAAGTGACAATAAAGTTATTATTATTATAATTATTAAAACAGGGTCTAGGGTTGAATTAAATTTATGGGAGGATGTCTCTTGGAAATATGAACAGCAATATTTGATGATAGTAAGTTTTGTTTTTATAGTGGAAATTGAATAGGATGTTCCGTCACTTGACCTGAGATTACAAAGGTGTCCAATTTTTGCTTCATTCATTCATTCATTCATTCATTCATTCATATCCCGCAAACTTATTCAACCTACTTTCCTCCTCTTTTTTCCCATAGCAACAACCCTGTGAAGTAGGTTGAGTGGCTGGCACAAAATCACCCAGGTGGCTCTCATGCCTAAAGCAGAATCAGAACTCTCAGTCTCCTGGTGATTGGTCTGGATTCAACCAATCGGCTTTTATGGCTAAAGTTGAGACTAGAAGGTCGTGATCTCCTGATGATTGGCTCAAAGTCTCCCAACCAGCTTTCATGGCTAAGATGGGACTTGAACTCACAGCCTCTCACTTTCTAGTGCCTTAACCACTCAACCAAACTGGCTTTGTGAATGGCTTTTGAGTCTAAGGAAAACAAAATCAAATATAGAAGCATCTTATCGAAGTCACGTTGTCAGATAAATAGTGGGCCTTCAGTACTATACTAGAACCTTACTTTACTGTGTAAGATTTAACTAAAATTATGGCTCTGTTCAGAATCAGAAGATAAAATTATGGGCTGATCTATGTCAGATTGTACTCATTAGTACTTCTAGTATTGCTTTGTTCTGCCGAGCTAAAAGCTATTGTAAAATAGACAGATTAAATAAATTCATTGTGAACTTATTCAAGATGGACAGTGATTAATATTTATATGTTACTTATAGTAAGAGTATAGGTCTATACACATGTTGTATACAGTATGTTTATATGTGTGTTATGTATAGGTACACTTTGAGAGCAAGCAATTAAATTTCATTTTTAAGGTGTGCCATTGTGCCCACAGTAAAAATGACAATAAAAGTTATCTATCTGTCTGTCTGTCTGTCTGTCTGTCTGTCTGTCTGTCTGTCTGTCTATCTATCTATCTATCTTTATCTGTCTATCTGTCTATCTGTCTATCTATCTATCTATCTATCTATCTATCTATCTATCTATCTATCTATCTATCTATCTATCTATCTATCTATCTATCTATCTATCTATCTATCTATCTATCTATCATCTATCTATCATATGCCGAGGGCTCTTCTGAGGGCAAGATTTGAAAACAAGACCTAGCTAGGGTTTGGGGTTGAAGCCATCTAGAATTCTGCTATCCCGTCTTATATAATATCTGGGACTCTCTTAATCTACTGGGACAGGAGTTCAAAGGGAAAAAAAGGCGCATCTGAATGAATAACCCAAGAGGGAAACCAGATCAGGTCCTTAGCACTGAGTCCAACATCCAAGCTGTCATCGGAGAACCAGTTTGGTCTAGTAAGTTAGGCGCCAAGCTAAAAGCCAGGAATCTGAGAGTTCTAGTCCCACCCTAGGCATGAAAGCCAGTTGAATGACTTTGAGCCAATCACCAAGAGACGGGGAGTTCTAGTCCCGCCTTAAGCAGGAAAGCTGGCTGGGTGACTTTGGGCCAATATCTCTTTCCGCCCAACCCAACTCAACTCAACTCACAGGGTGGTTATTGTGGGGAAAGTAGAAGGAGGAAGGAATATGACAGTAAGTTTGTCACCTGGTGTTATTTATAAAGAATGTAACGAAGGTGGGATATTACATATAAAATAAAAAATAACTAACTAACTAACTAACTAATGTGTTATTTATAAAGAATGTAATAAATGAGGGATATTAAATATATAAATAATAACTAATTAACTAAATAACGTGTTATTACAACTAAACAAAGAAAGAATGTGTTATTTATAAAGAAAGTAATAAAGGAGGGATATTAAATATATAAATAAAAAATAAAAAAAGAATGTGTTATTTATAAAGAATGTAATAAAGGAGGGATATTAAATATATAAATATAAAATAAATAAAGAATGTGTTACTTATAAAGAATGTAATAAAGGTGGGATATTAAATATATAAATATAAAATAAATAAAGAATGTGTTATTTATAAAGAATGTAATAAAAGTGGGATATTAAATATATAAATATAAAATAAAGAATGTGTTACTTATAAAGAATGTAATAAAGGTGGGATATTAAATATATAAATATAAAATAAATAAATAAAGAATGTGTTATTTATAAAGAATGTAATAATGGTAGTATATTAAATATATAAATATAAAATAAATAAACAAACAAATAAATAATATGTTATTCATAAAGAATGTAATAAAAGGAGGGATATTAAATATATAAATATAAAATAAACAAACAAACAAAATAAACAATATGTTATTCATAAAGAATGTAATAAAGGAGGGATATTAAATATATAAATATAAAATAAAGAAACAAATAAATAAATAAAATGGAAGACATCTCAGTCTTAATTCTTAAGAATCTTCGAACCGTCTTCCCGAAGAGCGTATCTAGTGAATTTACTCATTATAATATCCAAAAACCAGATTTTGAGAATCAGTTGAGTTGTAGGCTCCATGCCAGAGAACTGTCTGACTTTCAGATCCGAAGTAAGTTTTTTCTGAGAATTTTATTTAAGAGCATCATTGGCGGAACAAATACTTTCCAGGGATCTGAAGATCTGTCTCCAATCATTCTTGCTTTCTAGCCTGAGATGAAACTTAACAACAACAACAACAACAAACTCCAAAGAGCATGCATATAGTGACACATACATAAGTTATAACATGTTCATAAAAGTAGCATACTTTCTAACCTTATCCCAATAAATCAGGCCTAAGAATACAATGAAAAATTGGTGGATAAATAGAATCTAATTTACTACAGTATATAAGAAATATACTCTGACCATTTATTTGCCAAATCATTTAGATTGAGCGTTGCCCTCCAGCTTTTACTTCATTAATTAACTGTTCTGTTTTTGCCAGCTACCACACAAGGTTGGGCAACATTTTATTTACATGCCCATTTTTAAATTTCCAAGAAGCTGTAATGATTTAAGAGGCAATAAAAGAGAAAAAAAAATAGTTCTGTGTCTGGCAGGTTTTTATTTCTCCCTTCAAATATTGACCAAAGGGCAGTCTTTAAGATTTATCACATTTTGAGTACAATGCATTCTTGAAACATTATATTCCAGAGTTTATGAACAGAGGAACACTCTTTATCCTAGATGATTGGAATTCTCTTCCTGGATATAATTTTGCTACAACACATCATACCCACCAAAGAAGATGTATAACATGAGTGAGGGTGATAGATATTAAGTACAATTTTATGAGTAGCCTTCAAATTTTTCTCTCTCATGTCAACTGAAGCTGCTCTGATATGTTCAATTGAAGCCCAGCTGACTTTGGAATAGATAGCCACTCCTTTACGGCTCGGTCCGTTGGCTAGGTCCTCCCTCCACTTTCCATCATGGGCTTAGCTGGTCCAGGATGAAGCACC
>NW_015388055.1:7118-25412 GCF_001527695.2 Protobothrops mucrosquamatus | reverse complement strand
AAATAAAATAAAATAAATAAAATAAAATAATAAAATAAAATAATGCTGAACCAATCCAGCTGATGGAACTGGAAACAATTCTCTTTACACTGTCTTTCTTCTTTCGAGATTCAGGTGGAAAGTTGCAAAGTACGCTCCAGCTGAAGTTATTCCTTCTGTATTATTAATACTTTCCATCTTGGAGACCATTAAGTAAATATTTGCTTGGCCTACATAGATAAAACTTTACTTGAGCCTGGCATTGGATAAAGAAATAATTGAGACTTGATCCTCAGGCAGTGTTTAGTTCCTCCCCCCTCTATCACTCATTAATCTGTTTAAGATATTTACATGGGCTTTTCCTACGTCCAACAAATAACTGTAGTTGTTTGTTGTAGTACAGCGTGACCTCACCCATGACAGAATCAAAGAGCTATCCAGCAGTTATTACTAACCACGGCGTCTTTGTATTTCAGAAACTTGTGCAGCCAAGCAAGGTTTCTTGTAACACTTGGCCAGGATGCGATAGCTAAAGGGACTTGAAAACAATTTCCTTTTATTACCTTTTAATAAGGATGAAAAGATAGATCTTCTATGTCAAAGTCATATTAGCCTTTGGTAGGTTGGGGGAAAGGTTTTTTTTGAGTGCAACCTACCTACCAAAGGCTTTGGAGTCCTTCCTTCCTTCCTTCCTTCCTTCCTTCCTTCCTTCCTTCCTTCCTTCCTTCCTTCCTTCCTTCCTTCCTTCCTTCCTTCCTTCCTTTATTATTTTTACAAATAACTCAAGGCAACCAACATATCCAACCTTCCTGCTTCTATTTTCCCCACAACAACCCTGGGAAGAGAGTTGGGCAGAGAGTGTGTGACTGGCCCAAGGCAAGGCAAGACTTGAACTCACCATCTCCTGCTTTCTAGCCTGGCGTCTTAACCACTAGACCGGGGTAGGCAACCTTGGCTCTTTTATGACTCGTGGACTTCAACTCCTAGAATTCCTGAGCCAACCATGCTGAGAGAAAAGGGAGAGGTTCCAAGCTGAGCCATGCTGGCTCAGGAATTCTGGGAGTTGAAGTCCACGAGTCATAAAAGAGTCAAGGTTGCCTACCTCTGCACTAGACCAATCAGGCTCTAGATCTGCATATTAGTATATCACCTAGAACCTGACTGCAGACACAGTCTTGAACCCTTGAAAGCTAGAGATGTTAAGGGAATGAATAAGCCAGAACACCCAACCCTGCCCTCTCCACTGGTGTAGGGGTGGACATTTATGTATAACATGATAAACCCACACATGCACTCTCTGGACAGGGGTGTTGACTTGTTACTTATTAGAAGGACCAGGGGTGACATGACAGCAGTGTTCCAATGTATCTCAGGGGCTGCTCCAAAGAAGAGGTGGTCAAGCTACTCTCCAAAGCGCCTGAAGGCAGGGACAAGAAGCAACGGATGGAAACTCATCAAGGAGAGAAGCAACCTAGAACTAAGGAGAAACTTCCTGACAGTGAGGACAATTAACCAGTGGAACAACTTTTGCCTCCAGAAGCTGTGAATGCTCCAACACTGGAGGTTTTTAAGAAGAGATCGAACAACCATTTGTCTGAAATGGTATCCTGCCTAAGCAGGGGGTTGGACTAGAAGACCTCTGAGGTCCTTTCTGTTATTCTATCCTATTACACCAGAATATTGGCTAAAAATAAAGCAAGGACCGTCCTCTCTGGGTTCAGAGGGGGTTCCTGGAGAGGGTAAGGACTCCTCCATGCTTCTTTAGGCAGAGCTGAGTCTGCTCAGTCTCTTCCGTAAACAGTCCTTATGGAGGACAGCAAAACCCAGTCCGGAGTCCAGCACCTACTTTCCAAAACAGGAATTCTGTGCACATTTGTCACAAGTTTTTTGAGTGCAACCTACCATTTGAGTGCAACCTACCACATTTGTCTGTTTTTTAACTTGCTGTAAGCCGCCCTGAGTCCGCTAGGAGAAGGGCGGGGTATAAATTGAATAAAACCTAAACCTAAACCTAAAGTTGTTACCACTAGAATGGAGCTGCCGCCATGGACCTAATCACCCAAGGCCAGGCTGCCCTCAGAGGTTGCAGGTGCTCTGACTGACTGGGATCCCACCTCCCTGCCTCTCCAGCCTCCCTCCCTCCCTCCCTCCCTCCCTCCCTCCCTTCCTTCCTTCCTTCCTTCCTTCCTTCCTTCCTTCCTTCCTTCCTTCCTTCCTTTTTCCTTTTTTTTCCTCCTTTCCGAGCAATTGGTAGCTGCCCTGGTGCTAAGCGTTGCCTCCTTTTAAGTCGGGCTATTTAAATGTTTATCCTTTCTTTACTACTTGACCTTTTCCCTTCCTCGGCGCTCACTCGGGCGCTCTTCGCCTAGCTTGCCTTTTGTATTTCATGAGCTCAGTAAAGCGTGGCCTTCTATTCCCTTGTTCTGGTGTTTTCACTTAAGACCAGGAATGATGAGCAAAAGGTTTCAGGCTCAATCCTTGAGCAAAGGGCCGCTGTGACAGGGATTATTATTTATTTGTCATCTTGGCTGTAATAAGCTGTAGGTACAGCATTCAGAGGGCTTGATTTATTGCACTGTCAGCTGGTCCTAGCAGGGCGTCTGCCGTAGCGCGAAGATGGATCCCACGTTGTCAGCTCGGTCGATCTGTCTCTGCCAGTGCCGGGCGCTCTCTCCTAACACATTCCCATTTCATGCCAGAATACATAAACAATCTTTCATTATTTTGATGCCTTTTTCATATTTGTTCTTTACAGAACATAAAGTTTGAATTTATGGGTTTCCTTTACATTATTTCAACACACTCCACCATTTTACGGGTTGATGGTTTAACGCGCCGAAATTGGCTGCCAGGTGATTTAGTTATTTTGGCTTTCGGGTTTTATAGTTATTTAATATCGTGGGGTGCCGAGGAACGAGCAAACGGCGGTGGGGAGAAGGGATTGGGTTGGGGGGGAGGGGGCTGATCAGCAGAACTTGGCCAGGGCTAGAAATGAAGAAGAGAAGTAGAATCCATCTCCGGTTAATTTTTAATTGCCCCACCTCATCCCCAAATCTTGCCTGCTTAATATCCCAGTGACATTGGGCTTCCTTTAAACAGAGGGGCACAATAAACTTACACATAGAAAAATGAATCTAATTAAGTAGCCTGCAAATTAATTTCAACCACATTTTTGAGACTACTCCTATGAACGGCAGTGCATCAGTGAACTGAATTTTATTTCAATGTCTTTTAAGGATGTATCCCCACTGAAATGTTTGCTTGAGCTGAGCTACTGCTTACAGCTCCTAATATTGCTGGAGATTGTTTTTAGAGGATGGTGCAATTATGTGATCTAATTGTTTATACGCAGGGATCTGACAGAAAAAAGAAGAATGTCTTCTATCTTAGGGGGAAAAAAATCCATCGGATATTTATCATTTCATCCTGCGTCCATATACTGTACATATATGTTCCTTGCGGTAGGCGCTACTATTTTTAATTGCAGGTGTTCCCCTGCAAGATGCAGCTGCTTCTTTTGTGTACAATTTAATCTGTTGGCAGAAAGACCGACAAATAAGTCCTGGAAGAAAATCCATGTAGATGGGGAAGTCCTTGGCAAGAAGGATAGGATTATAAAGCCGGAAGGAGGCGTTTAGCCATCAAATCGAGCTCCATTTTGCCTTTGGGAATGTCCATCCACAGAAAGTAGAAATCTGTTCATTTCAATGAAATGAAATGAAGATTTTCCCTTTCTGGAGTTTTTAGTTTTCAGTCACTGCACGCACCCATTTTGTTCTAACGTACATAATCGTATATAAAAGGTTGGTTGGGAAGAGTCCTGAAGGTGACCTTTCATCTCCAATAAGTTCTGTTGGATTTTTTTATTGGGGAAAAATCTTGGGCAAGATTTAACAGATGTGGACCTTGGATACACAAATGCAGGATAGCCTTTCTCAGCTGTTTCTTCTTTAATGCAGCTTTCATTAGGACAGATGGGAATACGCTGAGCTCACATGACACAGCCCGGGCCTGTTTTTCCAGTTTTGCAAAGAAAACCCAAGTTAATTAATGTGAGAAATCTGTTTGGCATCCTGGCCTTCTTGCTCTCTTTTTCCTTATTTAAAGACGAACCCGCCGAGGCTCCTTGTTGCGGGGAAAAAAAAACCCCGCTTGTCACTCTGACCTGTTCTTTTAAGTGTCTGATGTGTTTTCTCAGAGTAATCTGTGAATAACATTGCACCCAGCTAGCAGAGAAATGGGGAGTGATAGCAGAATTAATATCTCCAAGCATTGATAATTATATATCAGAATCTAATTTTTAGCACAGAATATGTGTTAATGACAGAGGAGAAAACAAAAAGCGCTCACTTTTCCCAGCAGGATCCAAAGTGTCATTTATTATTTCTCAGCTGGGTATCTATCAAGTTTATGGGTTAATTTTTCTGGAGAGTGTTATTTATGGGTTTTTGTTTGTTTTCAGCCATCATTACTAACAATACGGTTAATAGCAATCATTTGTTATCCGGCACCAGTGGTGATGCTTCAGATGTAAGCAGTGAACTGAGAATACTCATTTGGGAGCTGAGTCAGGCTTTGACAGGGCCCATTTATAACAAGCTCATTCCATAATGTCCGGCCTATTAATAAAATTTTGTTGCTGTCTAATTAGAGATGTCGGTATATGGTAGTCTGGCAGGCAAGGCTCCTTCGGTTTTTCCTTTCTTTGGTTGCCCGGTGCATGAGGATGTTGCGTTGGGTTGTACCGAGAAGAAACCATAGATCACGGGGGTCCAACTTTGGCAACTTGAAGATTTGTGGACTTCAACTCCCAGAATTCTCACCTCCCAGTTCATAGCTGACTGGGAATTCTGGGAGTTGAAGTGCAGAGGTCTTCATGTGGTCATGGCTGGACCCCTCTGCTTTAGATTGTAGATTCACAGGGCTGGAAAGGACCTTGGAGGCTTTGTAGTCCAACACCCTGCCAATGGTCCACTCCTGAGAAGTGAGTCCAGGTGTTTATGGGCCGAAGCTCTTTCCAAGGTGGTCCTTAGACCAGGGGTCTTCAAACTTGGTCCTTTTATGACTTGTGGACTTCAACTCCCAGAATTCCTCAGCCAGCCTGTCTATCTTTCTATCTATCTTATCTACCTATCCTATCTATCCATCTTATTTACCTATCTTATATCCTATCCTATCCATCCATCCATCCATCATCTATCTATCTATCTATCTATCTATCTATCTATCTATCTATCTATCTATCTATCTATCTATCTATCTATCATCTATCTATCTATCTATCTATCTATCTATCTATCTATCTATCTATCTATCTATCTATCTATCTATCTATCTATCTATCAATCATCTATCTATCTATCCAAGAGTTCTGGTGGCGAAGTGGATAGTATGCAGTACTACAGGCTAATTCTGCAGACTGCCAGGAGTTCGGCCAAGATGTTGACTCTGTGAACTGCTTAGAGAGGGCTGTAAAGCAATACGAAGCAGTATATAAGTCTAAGTCAGGCATGTCAAACTGCCAGCCATACTGAAACCGTGCCCACCCCATTGCCGGCAATGGGGAAAAAGTCACCTGGCCTAAGTGCTCTTGCTCTTGCTACTTTTTTCCTCTGAATTTTTTACTGATTAAAATTCCAATTTTTTTTTACTGATTAAACAATTCGCTGATATTTTTTTTTACTGATTTAATTTTAAGTAACTCCCTGCTTCAGAACTTTCTGTCCACATCCCTGAATAAAGATCCTCATTTTTTCCCCCTTAACTTCTCCCCCTTTGAATCAGAGTCTTCCTCTGGTGTTCCTGTAACCATGCTGTGTACAGATCCATGGCCCTGGGAACGTCTGGGCTCCTTCCCCTAAACTGCTCTTGACACGGAACTTATCAACCCCTTAATTAGTGATACATTTTCTCCTGGTGATCCCTATCGATGTTTTCTAGAGGGAAGACGAATTGAAGCGGCGTCTTGACTCCAGGGGTGAATTGTTTTTAGGAAATTCAGCCAACATCTCTCTTTGTGTCTCTCCTGTTTCTTCCTCCCCTCCAAGAGTAAAAGTTAAAAAAAAAAAAAAGCTGCATGATAGAAATCAGGTTAGTGATGTTGGGGTTGGTTTTTTTTTTTTTTTGGTTGGTTTTTTTGCTTGCCTTTGCAATAGAAAACGACAAACGTCAGGCCCTCAGTCAGCAGATCAGGGGGACCCAGTTGGGAGGCGAAAAGCTCCCTGGCGGCACTCTGGAGGCTTGGATGTGATTGTGGAGAAGCCGGGATGAAGTCGGCAGTGACAAAGTGTGCAGATTGATGGATGGACAAAGCTGAGCGCTGGATGCAAGAATGGATGAGGGCAGAGGGGGAATTTAACACAGACAAACAGAATGAACGACAGAGAGAAATTGCCTCTTGAAGTGTGCCGGCAGTTGCAGTCCACAAGCAATTTACTTACTGCTAACAGAACGCAGGCCGGGACTGTTTTTCTGCAGATTTTCTTAAAATATATGAGAAGATGGAATATCTCCCAAATTCCAACTCCTGTAGTACTCATCCCTCTTCCTGATTCCCACACAGTTACTCTGTTCAAACTGGGTGTTTAATCAATGGAAATACCTTTTTGGGTTCTATTTTCCGTGAAATATTTTCTCTATAGTGAGTATCATAATAGTTTTCCCCCCCCAATAAATCTATCTTGGCCAATTATTGTTGGTGCACCCTAAATTTTTATTAACACATTAAACACATGCTCTCTCTCTCTCTCTCTCTCTCTCTCTTTCTCTCTCTCTCTGTCTCTCTCTCTCTCTCTCTCTCTCACACACACACACACACACACACATTAAAAAGACTAATTTAGGATTAATTAAATCTATCTATCTATCTATCTATCTATCTATCTATCTATCTATCTATCTATCTATCTATCTATCTATCTATCATCTATCTAGGATTAATTTCTATTGCAAAAGAACAACATTCATTTTGCAGTTAGATGAAATGCAAATAGCTAACTGCATGAAAATGCTATGAAAGTATCAGCAATTAATATTTTTTAAAAAAACCTTTAGGATTATGTCAAAATGTTAGTGTCAAGAATAGTGTGTTTCTGATCATATGTAACAGCATAATATGTTTTTTTTTGCCTTAAAAATAGCTGTTTTTCTATTATATGGTTTAAATGAAGGGGACAAACATTTCCAGTTTATCTAAAATCCATTTTGATCCAGTGTTAAAATAAGTACATTTATTTGGATTAAGTAAAGGTAACAGATGGTTTCTTGATCTGAATTGTTAGCTGTGTTGAACCTTTCTTATTAAATGCCTTAGATAACTTGAGATACATGCATACATTTATGCATATGTACTGTATATACCGGTACATTCAATGAAGTAGTTAAAATTAAATAGTTCTGCTGCTAGGTTGATCCAGTGCAAGAACATAAAGTGTCCTTTTTAAAATTCAACTTCCTCTTCGTGATGGCACAAAAGATATTGCAGGTGTTCCAAACTAGCTTAACCAATAGCATATTTTCTAAAGCAACTTATCCCATGATAGTTTTTCCTAACAAGTACCTGAGCAGCAACTATTTTGTGATACGTAATGCACCTAAAAATTGTATTTTATTCAATAAGTTCTCAAGCTTTTCTCATCCATCTCATCAAAACCTTCGAGCTATGCAAATATTCTAGGTTATATTTTTCCCCTTTTTCTCCAGTATGCATTACATATTGGTAATCTCTGCAACCTCTGCTGGAAAGAATGATATAAAAATGTTTCCTAAATACGGGAAAAAAAATGTTTCCTGAACCTCTTAATTCTCCATCAACTGAGTAATAGATTTAACGTCTTTTCTTCCAGCAGAAGACTTTTGCCTAACATTAGAAGATTCTTCATTCTTCAGACCAGGACAAGAAAGAACAGGAGACCCAAAGGTGCTTTTTCCGAAAGGCAACCGGACTTTCTTAGTTTTTTTTCCCTTTGAAAACATTTCACTTCTCATCCAAGAAGCTTCTTCAGTTCCTTTTCCTTTCAAGAGTTCCAAGAAGGCTCCAGACCCATTTGCACCACTCAGGTGACCCTGAGGACACAGATAAACCTCCATGGGGCCTCAACGACTCTCTAAAAAGAACGCAAATGACCAGCTTTCTGCAAGGAGTATAAATCCTCCCATTCCCCACCATCCAGTCACAGCTGAAGAAGCTTCTTGGGATGAGAAGCGAAATGTCTTCAAAGAAAAACAAGAAAGTCCAGTTGCCTTTTGGAAAAAGCACCTTCGGGACAACCATGACCTGGATGATTGAGAATCTAGTTTATGTCCAGTTTAATGAAGAGAAGGACCAGGGGGGACATGATAGCAGGGTTCCAATATCTCAGGGGCTGCCCCAAAGAAGAGGGAGTCAAGCTATTCTCCAAAGCGCCTGAAGGCAGGACAAGAAGCAACGGATGGAAACTAATGAAGGAGAGAAGCAACCTAGAACTAAGGAGAAACTTCCTGACAGTTAGAACAATTAACCAGTGGAACAACCTGCCTCCAGAAGCGGTGAATGCTCCAACACTGGAGGTTTTCAAGAAGAGACTGGACAGCCATTTGTCCGAAATGGTATAGGGTTTCCTGCCTGAGCAGGGGGTTGGACTAGAAGACCTCCAAGGTCCTTTCCATCTCTATTGTTGTTGTTGTTGTTGTTGTTGTTGTTGTTGTTGTTATTATTATTATTATTATTATTATTATTATTATTATTATTATTATTGTTATTATTATTATCCCTTGACAAGAGAATAGGAGAACATCTCAATGCTTTAATGGGCTTCCATCTGTACAATTTTGGATTTTGCTTAGGTAAAAATACTTGAATCTATGAAACCTGAAGAAATTCTTGCAAACCTGGCTGACTTTAATTTCATACGGAATGGTTGAATCCTCTCTTAAAATAGCAAATTGCTTGTCTGTATTTCCAAAGTAAGCCATGATCAAATCTAAGAATGTTGTTTGGTACTATACAACAATTCAGTTGGCATACCCTGATGACTGTAAGCAATCAAGACATTGTGATGCTACATAACCAAGCATACTGAAAACAATTGTAGAAAGTTAGTACAAACAACATTTCGGTTCATATAATGAGCATAAACCAATGCTTATTACAATGATCTATGACAGACACACACGCACACTTAAAAAGTCATACTAAAAATGATGCAACATGCTAATAATCAACAGCATATGCTGGGTTGATAAATTGAATGCACTGTTTTGCTGTTTCAGTAATTTGGAAGACAGCAATGTACAGGAATACAAGGCTATCACATATGGAGTTATTCACATGCCCAAATACATGCATCTATAAATATAATTAATATGCAAACATAT
This sequence comes from Protobothrops mucrosquamatus, assembly GCF_001527695.2. NCBI lineage: Eukaryota > Metazoa > Chordata > Lepidosauria > Squamata > Viperidae > Protobothrops > Protobothrops mucrosquamatus. Next base: position 16,079 of record NW_015388055.1, on the reverse strand, counting down.
GCAACTTTTCTGTTTAAGTAGAATCATGAGGTGAAAAGAGAGCAAATAGAGAATGGGGTGCCACAAATTTATTTTAGTCAGCTCGTAACATTTCCAATGTTAAAGTGACTTCTTAACAATATCACTTTGATGTTTCCTTGGTTTTCTTTTCGTAAAACAGAGCAGAGTAGAAATAAATAGCCTCCAGGGAAAGGAACGACTGGACAGTTAAGAACTAGTAGCCAGAATGTAGTTATAAGAAGAGAAAATAGATACCCAGAATATTCACAAATCGAACCTACATCAGGGAGAGAATCCATGTAGTATGCATACCTTTGAAATAACAAAAAAAAGTTTATTTATAGGATATTGCCATCCCAGTGTCTGAGTAACTTCTGAATAGGTTTTATGGAATAGAATAGAATAGAGCTGGAAGGGACCTTAAAGGTCTTCTAGTCCAGCCCCCTGCTCAAACAGGAGAACCTATACCATTTCAGACAAATGGTTGTCCAGTCTCTTCTTGAAAACCTTTCCACAGCATCTGGAGGCAGGTTGTTCCATTGATTAATTGTTCTAACTGTCAGGAATTTTTTCCTTAGTTCCAAGTTGCTTCTCTCCTTGGTGAGTTTCCATCCGTTGCTTCTTGTCCTGCCTTCAGGGGCTTTGGAGAATAGCTTGACTGCGTCTTCTCTGGGGCAGCCCCTGAGATATTGGAAGACAGAGGGTCCTCTTTGTTTCATTATTATATAACAATAGCTAATAATCTGATGGTTGCCATAAAAGAACAGCAATTCACAAGACGAAAGCTGTTCAGGAATTGCTTTATTGAAAAAAACTAAGCCTCCAGAACAAATCAAATTGGTGACAAACATTCAGTCCGTTGGATCAAACAAATTCTTTCCGCTGCTTTACGATTTGTCTTTTCTGGCTAAACACCTTTTACAGTTGCTTTCCACTTCTTAGAGCAGGGAGAGTTGAAAATGAATTTGCCTAAATAACCCCAACAACACACACCCTGGGTTTGTAATAAATCTTCTTGTGGTGTGCCTAGCGTCCTTCCTTTCATTTGACCTTGGTGGAGGCAGGGTGATGGCGCCGTGAAAAATACGGTATGAAAAATGAGTGAGGAGAAGCAGCTGAGCCGAGAACCGGTATTGTGTGGCATTAACTTTGAAAATCTCACAAACATTGTGGAATCGGCCGCTGCCCTCTTTTTCTTTGCGTTTGCCTCCCCGATACATCTCACCGTCACCGTGCATTGACCACGTGCAACAAATATAGGAACAATATGTTAATACAGGCTTTGATTTAATCAGGGTGGGGGAGTTAGGATGTTTTTCCAAGGCAGTTCTCGACTTACGACTGCAATTGAGTCCAAAGTTTCTGTTGCTAAGTGGAGACCCATTTTACAAACTCCCTTGCCGCAGTTGTTAGCTGAAACACTATGTTGGTTAAGTGACTCCAGCTTCCCCCGTTGACTTGTCAGAAGGTCACAAAAGATCACGTGACCCTGGGACACTGCGACCATCATAACTGTGAGTCACTTGCCAAGCATCTGAATTTTGATCATGTGACCATGAGGATGTTGCAGTGGTCGTAAGTGCAAAAAACAATAATAAGTCACTTCTTTTCAGTGCCGTTGTAACTTTGAACGGTCGCTAAAACATTGTCAGTAAGTAAGGACTAGTTGTAGTTTTGCAGCCCTGAACCTTTAAAGTAGCCCCTTCTGAAGGCAGGTGCATGCACCTTTGTGTCCGTTGGGATATATTTTATAATATATGATACTTTTCTGATTCAGTTTTATGTGACTTCATTAGTCCCATAATGAACGTTACTTGATCTATTCTTAGAACGATTCGGGAACGTTTTATTTTTTTCTCGGAATTGACTTACCGACGGCTCCAGAATTTATTGATTTATTTATTTTCTGGAAGGGAACGTTAGAGAATGAGAAATAGTTGACAGTGTTGTGGTTTATGGCCCTGACTTGGAATAGGTTTATTCCAGATGACACTAGAGGGTCCCAGGCTCAGTAGACATTGTTTTGCACATCTCTGAATTTTGTATATTTTGACAATGAATTACTCACATTAATAGCTGGTTGATGTTCCCCAAATTTTTATAGCCAAGGGGATGCCACGAAGCATTTATCTGGGAAACAAACAGTCCTCAACTCACAATCTCAACTGGGACTAGAACTTCCATTGCTAAGCAAGGCAGTTGTTAAGCGAATCACACCCAATTTTACAACATTTATTGCCATGGTTGCTAAGCAAATTGTTAGCTGTTAATTGAATCACGTGTTCGTTACGCGAATCCTGCTTTCTCCATTGACTTTGTTTGTCAGAAGCCACCTGGGAAGGTCAAAAAATGGTGATCACACCAGTCCATGATACCGCAACCATTATAAACACACACTGGGTGCGAAGCGCCTGAATTTTGATCACACAGCTATGAGGAGACTGCAATGATTGTAAGTACGAGTATTGGTTGTAAATCCCCCCTTTTTTTTAGTGGTGGTGCAACTTTAAATAATCACTAAATGAGTAGAAGATTACCTGGACAAGTAGCATATAATACTGTTTCCTCAAATTAGATGTATTGCTCTGAATCATGATCAATTTCCTGGGAATTCTTTTTTTCCCCTAAGTGGCAGAAGCCAAAAAAAAAAAAAAAAAGGAAGTTGCATCTAAAATAGTGAAATTGTGCTTGAAAAACACAATAGGTTCAATGAACCGTTTTCATTCAAACATAAAATATATAAAAATTAGAAACCCCATTTTTTTCATATATTGCACATATGTCCTTACTAACATTGCCCCTGTGACTATGTAGGACAGACAAGGAGGAAGCTTAACCACCAGATTGCAAGAACACAAGGGAGCAGTCAGACGAGGAGACCCGAACTCATTGGTAGCCTCACCCTGCAATGAACAAGGACACACATTCAATTTCCCAGCTATTATGATTGTTGGACGAGCAGGGACAAAAACAGCCAGGGAAGAGATTGACACCTGGGAAACGGGCCCCTTGTTAGTCAACAGGAATGCTGATTTACCACCAGCCTATCAAGTACTTAGAGGGTGAAGGCTGGGCGGCACAAGGACACGACAGCTAAAGAATTAAAAGCCAGCTATCGACACACCCCAAACAATATCCCAAAAGCCACACACAACAGGCACCATACAAATACCCCACACAGAACAGCAGACAGCATACACTCTGCTAGAGAGAAGTTCTCCACGGATGGGCTCCAGCATAAGTCTGAAAGCTTGGAGGATTAAACCTCTGGTCCCGGGGACTGACCCAGATTGGATCCTTACTAATATGGAAATATCAGAGAACAAAGCAATATCCTTATTTTACTTTTTTAGCATTAGCAAAGCTGAAAAAAAATTATAATTTTGTGAATTCTGATAGGCCTGGTGACCTGTGCTTCTAAAGGCTCCCAAGAACCAGAAAGTTGATAACTATTAATAAATCAGTCCATCAATTAATCAGAATGGAGCTGGAAGGATCCTTGGAGGTCTTCTAGTCCAACCCCCTGCTCAGGCAGGAAAACCTATACCATTTCAGACAAATGGCTGTCCAATCTCTTCTTTAAAACTTCCATGTTGGAGCATTCACAGCTTCTGGAGGCAGGTTGTTCCACTGGTTAATTGTTCTCACTGTCAGGAAATTTCTCCTTAGTTCTAGGTTGCTTCTCTCCTTGATTGGTTTCCATCCGTTGCTTCTCGTCCTGCCTTCAGGTGCTTTGGAGAATAGCTTGACTCCCACTTCTTTGGGGCAACCCCTCAGATACTGGAAGACTGCTATCATGTCTCCCCTCGTTCTTCTCTTCATTAAACTAGACATCCCCAATTCCAGCAACCGTTCTTCACATGTTTTAGCCTCCAGTCCCCTGATCATCTCTGTTGCTCTTCTTTGCACTCTTTCTAGAGTCTCAATATCTTTTTTACATGTGTGTGTGACAACTAAATCATTTCCCTTTCTGTCTCTCTCACTTTTTTCTTTAGAAATGGCCCTTTTCCTTCACTTTCTAGAAACTTCACAGTGGGCATCTGTCTTACTCCCAATTGTTTGGGTATGAACCAGAAAGAACTACCTTTAATTTGCAAGTCACTTCTTTGTGTAATGCTGATTGATGAATTTATATTGGAGGATGAGCTGTTCCCTGCTGCAAACTGCCAGTGTTTTTTTCGGAACCTCAAGCTGTCCTTTTCTGTCGTCCTACTATCACTGTTTCGGTTTCGTACAACTGAAGTTGTCATATTTTTTGGGAGATGTAGATGATAACAGTAGTATCCGAGGGACATTGGAAAGCAGTTGCAAAAAAATAAAGAGGTTAGAAATTTTAAACCAGTTCAGCCTCTGCCATGTCTCATCACCAACCAAACTGTCCCACCGGATTCTAATTTCAGATTTTGTTTTTGCTGAGCGTTTGAAACCTGTAGAACGGAATCCAGATTTTATTCAGGGAAGGCAGTTTAGAAGCTGCTTATTTGGATTTTTCCTTCCCCCCAGTTATCCCGCTTGGTTCTCTCAAGCACAAAGGTCTTTTTCTCACAGACAAAACCTCCTTGTAGTCCAAAGTACACTTTCTTTTAATTTACAACTTAATTTTCAACCTAATTCAGAAGATTGATACTATAATGCTATTTGCAGAAGTATTGAAATGTCAGTAAGTTTTATTGTAGTAATAAAGAGAATTCCATATATCACAGGCTCTGTAGGAATCCCGGCTTTTTGCATAGATCTTCATAGCAACAATCGGTGGCTGAATGGTGGCAATCATTAATTTTTAAAGAAGACATGAGGATGATGGCTGGAGAAATGAAGCCTGCCATAAAGAATGAACTTTAATTTGGACACTTTTTTTTGTGGGTGACAAAAGAGGAGACTGAGGTCTGCTCTTCACAAAAACAATAAAAGAGGTTGAATCCCAGGTTTCTAATACTTGAAATTCTATCTGCTCATAAAAGATTACTGTCCGGCACAGATCCTCTTCCATCTTCTCCTAACGAATGAGCATCAGTGGTCCATGAATAATCAATGTCGATAATCCATCCTGGGGTCTGCCAATATGTTAATGGATCTGCCTCATCGTTATTGCTACGAGGCCATAAATCATTTCCATAACATGGTGCTTAAGCAGTTGAGGATTCAAAACCCAGCCCTTTTTCAGTCTGCCTTTTTTAAAAAAAAAATCCTGCATAAACAATGGCTGTCTAAACATTTTGCAACTGGGGTGCTTTGATTGCTTTCAGATGCTCAAATAGCAAAGTGGGACGGATTGCAAATTGATAATACAGTAAGACAAAGTATTTTAATAATAGAAGGGCTTCCAAGTAAATTATAACTTCTATCGATGCTATTGCTTTGGAGGTTATAAATAAATATATAAAATTTTTTTTAAAAAAAAGCTGAGCCGGGCCTTAGCGAATGGGGAAAGATGGATCCTGTATTGGCAACTTGGACACGATTGGATTCTGCATTTTTTTTCCCTGTTAAAAAAGATGGGAAATGAAGTGCTGTTATTTTTAGATAGGAAAGGAAGCTGAAATGCAAGCAAGTACACCGATGTTTTAAGAGCTGACAATTGTTCCAAGGAATTGCATGCAGTTCTTACTTAGGGGGAAAAAATTGCATTGATTTGCCCCTTGATTTTAGGGGGTCTCACCGTTTCCCTTAACTTTTGCAGATGGCAGCTATTGTGTCCACTAATTCTCTGGCTTCTTCTTCCTAGCGTTTTCCCCACAAGTGCAGGCCCCCCAACCAATCTGATTCTGTATTTCTCCAAAAAGGTAGAGGTTACATCTAATCGTAGTTTACTCAGTTTTTAAATTATACAGGAAACTGAGAAGAACAACCTCAGTAGAGCCACCCAGAGCTGTTTGCTGAGGCGGGCAGCTATAGAAATCAAGTAGTAAACCAAAAAATCTAGGAAGAAAGAATGGAGTGTTTGCTAAACTTTTTCATGCTCAAGATGCTATGCTAATGGGAAACGGGCATAGCTGTATTTAGAGACTATAGAAGGGATCTTCTTGTCCAACTTTCTGCTCTAGGCAAGAATCCTTACACCATCCTGGACAAATGGAATCTGTCTTTTAGTTAATTTGTTCCTTTATCTCTAAAATCCACCGGACGGTGGTTAACAAACACAAAGGAAAACAGATGGTTCCCCCCCTTTTTCCCCCCTTTTCCCTCCCAGTTTTTAAATATCTAATTTGAAAGGTATGAATAGGTTTCCAGGAGATTCTTCTGATCCGGATGTAAGGGAGCCAAAGACAGAAGTAGCTCCCAAGTAAGACAGAAATACAATTAAAAGCGAGATGACTTTTAGCAGAAGTGGCAACAGCAGCCAGGAGGGAAGTAATTTATTCTGCAAAATTGTCTAAATACGTGAACTGCCCTGATATATGGGGAGAAGAGTGGGACAGTTGGAAATTTGATAATTGTGTAAGTTACTGAGACAGGATGCCTTTGTGAAGCATCGGGGGGAGGGTTTGTGTAATGTTCTGACAACAAATTGAGATCCTGTTATGGTTATTGCAGTGTAATGCAGTAATAAAAATTGAACATGACACGCAGCGATTTGTTATTTGTGTATTTTTTAACCTTGAGTATCTGATTGTTTGCCCAAGCATATCCTTTGATTTGCTATGAAATTTATTGTTGGTAAAAACAATCAGATTTCCATTAGCGGATGTGCACGTCTCTGGATGTGCAGGGGAGTGTGTATGGGGCGGAGGTATGTGTCTCTGTGTAAGTGTGTGTGTGTGTGTGTGTGTGTGGACGCAAATGCCACAAACCTCCAGACTTGGAAAAAAAGAATTGAAGCAAGGCTCCGGGGCTTATGACAGGTAGGCTTATGACATTATATGGTAATTTGGCATGAAAGAATAATTGTGACACTCCGCTTGGTGCGCGCCTATAATCGTGCTGTGAGGTTCAGTTCTCTGAAAGGCCAAATTATCCTCAACCACATTAGTCTGACAACCTATAATGCCTTGCAAAGGCAATTTGATGATATTTTACAGAACGCCAGCAAACATGGCTTCCCATTACGCTGCCCATTAACAAATTTGTGTAGAGGGTAGAGGGGGAAAAAAAGTAACTTTGCTTCTCCCCCCCCTCCCGTAACCGATTTCAGTCTTTAGAAAACACAATATATGTGAACGAGGTAATAGCGGTTTCAGGTTTGCTATTTACTGCCACTTGAGTGTCTACCTGGCGTACTGGAAGACAGATTAATTTTATAAACGGTTCCTTTTCGGCAATATTTATATTGACATGCATTTAAACAGTAGCCTCCAGCGAATGATGGAAAGGGTGTAATATTAGGAAATGGAATTTAAGAGGGAGAAGGAAAACACCAGGGCCTGAATGTACCCTGAGATTTTATGGAAAATACCGCATAGCGTTGTGCTTCCCTGAGGCTACTAGCAGGCGAACTCTTAGACGTATCTCCTTATGCATATTTCAACGGTGGTTGGGACCACCTTGCACGGAATAGTATAATAACTACATTATCACCTCCATTTCCTTGCTGGTTCTCTGTGCAAGTTAATTCCTACTAGAGTCTTTCTAGATTTTGGACTCTAGTATAGCCGCAAGAACAATGGCCTTTCCTGTCCTTATTTTGCACCTATCCAATCCCACAGGGCCTTTGCCTTATTATTATTGTTATTATACTTTAATGCATGCAATACCTTGGCTGGCTGCTGTTTAAACAAACCAAGCATTAGAAAATAACTTTATTGAATGGTGGATATGAGTTGAGAGACTATAGAATGAGGTTGGGTTAAAAAATTGTTCTCATTGTCAGGAAATTTCTCCTTATTTCTCGGTTGGTATACCTAGGGTTTTTTTTTCTGCTGTAGTCAGATTGTTCTGAAATCAAAGGATGAAGTTATCCATCACTATGGCCATCTTTGTTTGGGGAAGACTTGTCTAAAAAAAAAAAGTCACAAATGTCAACCCACCTCTGATGCCATCTAAATCAGCTATCTTGAAGACCACACTGGAATTCCTAGAAGATTAGGAATGGAGCTTTGCAAAGTTCCAAATGAAAAAAAACCCAATGTCTAATAATATAGACTTGGGAAAATAAAAATCTGCTTCAAATGAATCTATATTCCAGGGGTCCTCAAACTTGGCCACTTTAAGACTTGTGGACTTCAACTCCTAGAATTCCCCAGCCAGCAGGCACAGTAAGAGTTCTCTTTGGAAAAGACCCCAAATCATACCCTTAATAGGTAGATAGATAGATAGATAGATAGATAGATAGATAGATAGATAGATAGATAGATAGATAGATAGATAGATAGATAGATAGAATAAAAAAATAGTGCCCAGGTTAATGAGTGGCATGTAGGACAAAGAGCGGAAAGCCGGGGATGGAGTTAAGAGAGGAATCAGCCTGGAATAATTACATTCCCACAAGCAGTCTAAATCCTGAATTTCGTTAACTCTTATCTGGCACCAATTTAGTGCTGACTTGTTAGTTGACTAGATTCTTATGGGCAGGAGCAATAAATCAGCTTAATCGGAAGTTAATGCGTGGTCCTGATTCTTTGCGCCTGACATAACCGGAAACACCCCTTGGAGTTTTAGCAGAGACCCCCATCATTCCCTGGGCCAACACTCTGCTCCAGTTCATACATTTATAGTATCCCTATCAGAAAAGACACCCTAGCTACTAAGAAAGACGAGAACCGGGCCTGCATTGCAGGTTTACGAGAACCGGGCCTGCAATGAAGAATACTGATTGACGTCAAGTGACTTCTTCTTCTTCTTCTTCTTCTTCTTCTTCTTCTTCTTCTTCTTCTTCTTCTTCTTCTTCTTCTTCTTCTTCTTCTTCTTCTTCTTCTTCTTCTTCTTCTTCTTCTTCTTCTTCTTCTTCTTCTTCTTCTTCTTCTTCTTCTTCTTCTTCTTCTTCTTCTTCTTCTTCTTCTTCTTCTTCTTCTTCCTCCTCCTCCT